>NC_135479.1:117311918-117615522 GCF_052094955.1 Ictidomys tridecemlineatus | reverse complement strand
GTAGCATTGAATCATACTGACGAGTGCCAAGGATGCTGATCTGATAGTTTGGATAACTGTTTACACTGGACTCACAGGATGAGTTTGCCAGAGCCAGGATTCTGCTTGGTACTTGACTCCTTATAGATGCTCATCTGGTTGATTAATCAATTATCTTTTCCTTTTAAAAATTCAACATGATGAAAAACCCTTGTCTGTTGCCTCACAAACACTGCATGGAATAATGTTATTCCCAGGCACTTTTCATATTTCTCCATTAACTTTTACTAATTGATTAGGGCTGAGCCATAGAGCCAATCTATGTTGAGGAACCAAAGGAATGATGGACAGTGCCATTTCCATTGGGAAGCAAATGGGTTGGAGCCACTACTATCCAGCATGTATTTGTAATATAAACCCAACTGTATGCCAGGTACTAAAAGTAATTCATCACACTTATGAAACATATCTCAGCAAATACAAAACTTTGGGAAGCTACATTTTGTTATTTAATGCTTGTATTCTTTTACTCATAATAATTAACTTCACCAAGGTATGGTAGATAATGAATTCAATGCATCTTATTTCTTCAGTTATTTTAATATCAATTTGAAGCTGTGTTCCTTTGGAAAAAGACACCCCAGGTATAACAAAATCACATCTAGGAATAGAGCAAACTATTTGACAGCACATCATTACAGAAGAAGTAACATGGAAAACATTAACAAAAATGATAAAACTTCCAATTTTACAAAGTAAACTCAACAACAAATCACCAAAAGTATTAAAAAATGCAGGAAAGTCTTAGAAATCCACTCTGGGGATCTACCTCTGTCTTTCTCATGATTGTTACAATCTGTGGATGACAATCATTAATAAAACAGAATCTCTATCAATGAAACTTTTATTTAACCCATACCACTATGGCTGTATTCTAGGATTTTTTTTATACTTTTGCATGTTTTAAAATTGCAGTTTTTTTCCTTGCAATAATTTTAAATAAAATGTGTGATGCAATTCCTAAAGGGAAAATGATAAACCAAAATATCTCAGAGGTGCTTTGTCTACAATGTATGGAAGCTGATTTCTGACTATGGATTAACAGTTACAGCAATCCATCACTTGTTGCTCAATCTAATAATCTGTTTACTTCAGAGTTAGGCAAACACCCCCAAATCCAGCACACTATGTGGTTTTGTAAATAAAGTTTTATTGGAACACAATTACATTCAATTACCCTTTTTTGTCTAATACTGCTTCTGTCCAAGAATTTTTTAAATTCATAATTTAGCAAATGAATCTCCATTAGGGATAGGCACCTATAAGTCAATAGACTGACTTTTTAGGCTATCATGAGAAAGGACTTTTTCACATGCTTCTGTCAAAATGGAAACATTTGAAACACAGTTTTGCCCTCTAAAGCCTATAATTTTTGTAACTTATTTCTACTCCATACATCTCCACACAGCATATAAACCTCCTAGCACTTTACCTTTACTTAAGGACTTTGGAAAATATGAAAAGACTCTTAAAAGATTATTCTTAGATTATTGTCATTTATTCAAAATATCAGTGTGCAACTTTTTTACCAATGTCACATGTGTACGAAGAAAAGCATGGAATTGAGTAATCTTCCAAATGCTGGTATTTGTTTCCACTGTTAATCTTTAAGGTCCTAATTTTTCTCTGTCCTAAGCAAGAATCAAAACATTTTAATTCTTTCAACAGAGTACTATAGTAAGTTTATAGTTGCTATGTCTCAGACAGCCTACATTTAGGGAAGGAACATTTCTAATTCAGTTTACAATGATGTCAAGAAACAACACGTATCTGCGGGCAAAGATAAGAAAAACATGCAAGGGTATACAGTGATAGCTCTACTTAAATAAATAAACTTTTGGTACTAGTGATTAGGTACACAGGATTATTATGTGTTTAATTGGCTAACGTGACAATTTGGAATTACTTCTAGTCACATTTAATTGGATTTAGAATCTCTGGAGAAAAGAAATAGAGAGTCCTAGCAAAGAAATAGTCATAAAAGTAAACTGTTTTTCCAAAGGGTGCTAAGTAATGAATTAATATCCATTGCACAATAGTTTTTAATATCGCTTCAGCTTAATAAGACCAAAGCAGTGATTGTACACACTAGATACTAAAAACTAATTCAATTAGGCACAAAGCTTGGGGGAAGGGAATTATCTGTTGGAATCGGAGATTTTTTTATTTTCAATTTCAGAAAAGCTAACTTAATCAGAGGTTAGAAATCATTAACTTGGGTAAAGTCTGAGGTTTGCTTAAATATTTTTCTAATAGCTATATGCGGTTTGAAGACATTTTAAAGTCTATAAATTTGCTATTATTCTATAAATGCTTAGAAGCGTAATACAAAGCAACAAAAACAAAACAAATCCTTATAGTCTTTAAATATTCTTATACTGTACAAACAGGAAAACCATCTAGAAGAAAAATGGCTTCTTTCTTCTCACAGTTTTAGTTTAGCTACAGAAAAAAAAAACCCTACTTTCTACATTCTAAAATGTGCTTTATATTTTACTTAATTTTAGGCAAGTCAAATTTATGCATTACAAAATCTTCCTCAGTGTCTGTATATACTACCTATTATGGCTTTCCTTCTGTCCTGTGAATTTGTTTGTTACAACTCTGCTCTTGTTCTCAGGAGTGCCATGATTGCTGACTACATATTCTGGCTCAGAGGAGGAAGTGACCAGTGTGTAAGCAAGCTCATCAAGCTATATTGGCAGGTAAAAATTGATGTCCCAACTGGGGAGGAGGAGCTCCTCTCATGCTTAGGACCAAAATGAAGGATTGGTACTTAAAAGACTGCTGAAAAAGGTAGCTCTGGGCATATCAATCAGGACACTACCCAGTAGTAATATATTTATAATGAAGTAGATTTTCTAAGACTAATTTTAAGGGCAAAGTCAAGGTTGTTAACCCTTGGCCCATACTTCAGTTTTACAACCCAATATAAATTTTAGACATCCCTGGAACTATTTTTCCAGGCATGCTGCTATAATGACATGATCCTTTAAAATATGAACATTGTATCCAGAGTATATAAAGAACTCAAAAACTGTTGTCAACATTAAAAAATCAAGTAATACATAAATGGCAAATGAACTGAACACACTTCTCAAAAGAAGAAATACAAATGACCAAAAATTATATGAAAAATATTCAACATCTTTAGCCATCAGGGAAATATAGGTCAATACATTGAGATTCCATGTCACTCCAGTTAGAATGGCAACCATCATGAATACATATAATGATAAATGCTGGTGAGGATTCACAGGGAAAAGGAATTCTTATATACTGTTGATGGGGATATAAATTAGTACAGCCACTATTGTAATCAGGATGGAGGTTGCTCAGAAACTAAAAATAGATTTACCATATGATTGAGGTATATCATTCCTTGGTATTTATCCAAAGAAATGAAATCAGCATATTTTAGGGATGCATGCATACCCATGCAGCACAGTTAGCAATAGTAAAGGAATCAGCCAAGGTATGGGTCAAGAGTTGAATGATAAAGAAAATAGCCATAATAAAGAACAAAATTGTGTTATTTTCTGGAAAATGGATGGAACTGGAAAACATAATTTTTCAGCAAAAATAAACTCAGAAAAGTATCATATGTTCTCTCACATGTAAAAGCTAAGAGGAAAATGAGGGGAAAGAACTCAATGAAATTAGAATGGATGGTACTAGAGCAGATTATGCTAAGTGAAGGTAGCCAATCCCTAAAAAACAAATGCTAAATGTCTTCTTTGATATAAAGAGAGCAACTAAGAACAGAGTTGGGAGGAAAAGCATGAGAAGAAGATTAACATTAAACAGGGACAAGAGGTGGGAGGGAAAGGGAGAGAGAAGGGAAATTGCATGGAAATGGAAAGAGACCCTCATCGTTATACAAAATGAGGAAATGAGGGGAAAAGGGAAAAAAACAAGGGAGAGAAATGAATTACAGTAGATGGGGTAGAGAGAGAAGATGGGAGGGGAGGGGAGGGGAGGGGGGATAGTAGAGGATAGGAAGGGCAGCAGAATACAACATACACTAGTATGGCAATATGTAAAAATGTGGATGTATAACCGATGTGATTCTGCAATCTGTATATGGGGAAAAAATGGGAGTTCATAACCCACTTGAATCAAATGTATGAAATATGATATGTCAAGAGCTATGTAATGTTTTGAACAACTAATAATTTAAAAAAAGAAAAAATACAGGAGAGGAAGGGAATTAGGGGGAGGGAGGGAAATGAAACTTCATAGTTTGAAATTTCCCAAATTATGAAATTGATCAGATTATGTCTTTAGGTATCCACAAATATACCACAATAAACTCAATATCTGTATAATTTAACATAATCTAATAAAAATATAAATGTTATATTTTCATAGTTTATTATTGATCTATGGCCTATAAAAGTGGATGTTAGAAATATTATCAATTACATAGTAAAAGATAATGCTAAGATCAGATGTATTTATTGGGCAACATTATTTGAAACACTTAATCAACAACAAAGTACAAATCTTCTTTCTCTTTTATTATTCAAAATGACAGCAAGAAGCCATATAAATATCAATTAGATGCCAAAAAATGATCCATAATTTCTTACAATTATAAGGAGAATTTATAATTTAGAGGATGATGTCCTTCACAACATACAAATCTTTTCTTGTCCTATTCTTCCCCCATAAGTGGTCAATAGTTTCTGCTGAAATATATTTAAAATGGAGAAATCACTCATCCCACTCCCCCAAAATATTCAAAACTTACTAATTATTAAACTGTTTCCTTCATTTAAAGTGGATTTCCATTCCCTGAGAACTTCCATCCAATGGTTACCTCTAGAGCCACATGGACCAAAGGGAAATTCATTTCCAAATGAAATGTTTTTAAATATTTGAAAACTCAACTACATGTGCCAATTTTCTCCCCTAAATTTTCTCTTCCCTAGACAATCTAGGGGTTTCTTTATATTTCAGGATAATTTAATTTAGTTGAATATGAAATTTGATTTTTCTCATACTTTCACTATTATATCACAATCTGTGAGGTGAACAGAGAGCCTACATCCTGGGAGCAAATATTTACCCCTCATACATCAGATAGAGCACTAATCTCTAGGGTATATAAAGAACTCAAAAAGCTAAACACCAAAAAAATAAATAACCCAATCAATAAATGGGCCAAGGACATGAATAGACACTTCTCAGAAGAGAATATTCAATCATTCAACAAATATATGAAAAAATGTTCATCATCTCTAGCAATTAGAGAAATGCAAATCAATACTACTGGAAGATACCATCTCACTCCAGTCAGAATGGCAGCTATTATGAAGACAAACAATAATAAGTGTTGGTGAGGATGTGGGGAAAAAGGCACACTCATACATTGCTGGTGGGACTGCAAATTGGTACAGCCAATATGGAAAGCAGTATAGAAATTCCTTGGAAAACTTGGAATGGAATCACCATTGACCCAGCTATCCCTCTCCTCAGTCTATACCCAAAGGACTTAAAAACAGCATAATACAGGGACACAGCCACGTCAATGTTTATAGCAGCACAATTCACAGTAGCTAAACTGAGGAACCAGTCTAGATGCCCTTCAGTAAATGAATGGATAAAAATATGTGGCATATTGAATGGAATATTACTCAGCAATAAAAGAGAATAAAATCATGGCATTTGCAGGTAAACAGATGCAGTTGGAGAAGATAATGCTAAGTGAAGTTAGTCAATCCCCCAAAAAACAAATGGCTAATGTTTTCTCTAATATAAGTTGACTGACTCATAGTGGGGTAGGGAGAGGGGTATGGGAGAAATAGACAAACTCTAGATAGGCAGAGGGGTGGGAGAGGAATGGAGGGGGCAGGGGGTTAGCAATGATGGTGGAATGTGATGGACATCATTATCCAAAGAACATGTATGCAGACATGAACTGGTGGGAACATACTTTATATACAGAGATATGAAAAATTGTGTTCTACATGTGTAATAAGAATTGTCATATATTTAAAAAATAAAAGCAAATAAAAAAAGATTTTGAAAAAAAATAAAATCTTTATAGGAAAAAAAGAATTAGTAAGCATGAAAAATAAATACTATGAGCTATAAAAATAGATGAGAAAGGAAGACTTTTTTTTCCTTTTCACATTTTTATTGGTGCATTATAGTTGTACATAATGGAGGGATTTGTTACATATTCATACTTGCACACAATATAACAATATAATTTTGGCCAATATCACTCCCCAGTAATTCTCCTTTCCCTTCCCTCCTACTCCTGAGTCCCTTTCCTCTATTTTACTGATTTCCCTTTGATTTTCATAAAATCCCCCCATTGTTCTTTTCCTAAAAAAGAAAGACTTTTGAAAGACTTCTTTAGAGAAGAAAGAAAGGAATTGAATCTTGAGAATTGGGCAATATCCAGTAGACCTGGCAGAGAGTAGGTTCCCAGTAAATATTGGTCTTCACTTGTTCATTCATTAAACAAACATATATTGAGTATCCACTGTGTTTTCTACATTGAACTAGGAAAAAATAGATCCAATACAGGTATAATGTAAGACAAATTGAGAGCTTGAAATTTTTGTAAATAAAAAATATTTTAAGTTTCCTTTAATTTTCAGAGAACATCAATACTCTTATTTACCTCAAATGAAGAAAATAATCTCCACTTACCAATACACATGTTTAAAATATTAAAAGGAATAAAAGCAAATTCTTTGTTTTACTATTTTGTATTAATAAATGGCAAGAAAAACGTACTTCTCTTTATATTCTTTTCCTTTTTTAATTGAAAGTTAATTGCATAGTGGAAAAATGCCCATCTGGAAGTCAGATCTGATTCAGTACATGTTCTAACACCAACTAGTCTAGTAATAGAATTTTAGGAAAGTGTTTTGCTGGAACTAAAGGAGTTTCAACTAGGTAGTAAGGAATGACCAGCATAAAGAGTTAGAGAAGCTCTATTCTTAAAGCTCATTTTAATATTATAATTGCATCCAAATTTTCAGGCTCTTCCAAAGATCTTCCTAAAATTTTAAGGAAAAATGAAGCAACATAATTAGAAATCTCATCCTGCAGATAAACTGCATATACAAAAACCCTCCTTCTAGGCCCAACACCAGAACAGCACACTATTTCCTCACCAGTTATATACTGTCTTCTGCTAAATGGCTTCTTTATTTTCATTCAAATGTACCCATGTCACCCCATCCTGCCCCAAACTTCATTCTATTCTAAATCAGAAGGGAGTTTTGGACATTGCCATTGACATGTCATCTTTGAAGACAGAGGTGCCAGGGATACCCAATCCATTCTGGCAATTACACTTACCAATTTAATAATGTTCCCAAACATCTCAGACTAGAGATCGCATCTGTGTACACATTTGAAGATTGACTAGACACCATTTTTACCTCCTCTGTAAGATAAGTTCTTATGTATAGATAATTCCAAACTTAAAATGATTTGATTTGTGACATTTTAACTTTACAGTGGTGCAAAAGCCTATCCATATAGGAAAGATAGCAGAATACAACAATTACTAATAGGGCATTATGTAAAATTGTGGATGTGTAACCAACGTGATTCTGCAATCTGCATTTGGGGTAAAATTGGGAGTTCATAACCCACTTCAATCTAATGTATGAAATATGATATGTCAAGAGCTTTGTAATGTTGTGAACAACCAATAAAAAAAGCCTATCCATGCAGCTGTTGTTCACTGCCACTACAACATTCAATAAATTCATTAAGTTACATGAGATATTCACTACATTTTTATAAAATATGCTTTGTATTTCCCAACTGTAGGCTACTCTAAGTGTTCTAAGCACATTTAAAGTAGGCTAGGCTAAGCAGTGATATTCAGTAGATTGGGTGTGTATTAAAAGCATTTTCAACTACTCATATTTTCACCTAACAATGTATTTTGAGAAATAACCACATCTTATATCAGGGAGCATCCGTTATCCTCCTTTTGAGAACATAAAAATCCCTTTCCCCCTGGTTAGCTATTGTCTTCAGACATCTTAAACAAATAGAAATTTTCAGAATGTAAAAATTCAATTACATCTACTTTTTTTTAGGTGGTGCTGGGGATTGAACCCAGGGCCTTGTGCCTGTAAGGCAAGCACTCTACCAACTGAGCTATACCCCCAGCCATACATCTACTCTTGAAGATTGTTGAGTAGCAAATTCTTAGATGCAAAAGAAAATTTTTGCTTTGGTGAACTCAAGAACACCTTTCAATTGTTTTAGGAACATGTTTTGTGTCATCAATACAGCAAGAAATAAAAAAGGCATAAAGCTCTATACTATATGACAGCTCGCACTGGGATATATCACTCTGAATAAAAGTGTTTGCACATGTTGTTCTATAATAGCATCACCTCTACCAAGCTAGAGGGGCTTGAAAATAACTTGTGATGTTTATCCTTGTGTGCAATGCCTCTGCAACCTGATACCCAGTCCTCTGTTATCAGCCATCCTCCTGGAGAACACCTTGAGTGCTCATCACAACTCTGAACTAATGAGCAAAATGGCAAGCACCTAGTCAGGCTGAGATCACCTACTTTGAAGCACCTACCTTATGGTATTTATATGTTGATCCTGAAGTAATATTATCACAAGAACGTTATCCAGTTATAAACTCCAGTCTATCTCCCAAGCTCCCAGCCCCTTAGATCCAGGGCTAGATTTAATATCATCATCAAAACAAGTAAGTTTCCTCTTCTTTCACTTCCCAGTCCTGTTCTGCCACATTTACTTTCAGCCATGATCTCAGTCACCAAGCTTGTCTTGTATATGGCTTTATCTTCTGCAGTATCACAGAGCCAACAATGGCCTGCAAGAAAAAAAGGTGAAAACAACTAATTTTGTTGCAGAAGTCTCACAGAAAAATGAACATAGAGAAACCCTGCCAAATATAGACAAGCCGACCTGATCGGCTCATTTCTCAACTTAATTATTCCTTTCTTCCTTTTTGTAAGTCAATCGGCAACCTTCAGACCTTGGATCTGCAGTCTCAGAACCCTCTGAGAATCTGATTCAATTTGCAAGCATCCACCTAGAACAATATCTCTAAAAATGTGCTTACTAGGTATCTCATTGCTTTTGGAAAATTATCTACATGTAGTCATACTACCAAAGCAACATTTACAGAGAATTGTGGCTTTCTCACTACTGTGAGAAAGTTATTGTGATTGTTCCAGTAAAAGAAATTGAAATAGTTGATATCACATCCTTTTCAATATTTCATTTTAATGGCGATAAGGGGTAAATTTTCAATTAATAAAATCTGTAATACTAAATAGAGTTAAAGTTCCTGTGGCTCACAATATCTCATATAGGTAATAATCCATCAGTATACCAAAATTTTCTATTTTAATTCATATCACATAATTTATTTTGTCTTAAAATCAATGAAGTCAGCTTTGATAGGCCTATAACATCATGACTGTTAGCAGTTTGTTCCAATTTTAAGACTATATGGACCAAAAATGACTTTTATGAGAGATAAGTCATTTGCCAAGTGTCTAAAGATCTTTGTCTCTGGAAATTCTCAAGACTTTGTTGATCTCACTCCCAGGTTGAAAAATTCATACTGTTATTTTATCTTGTTTAAGGTAACTGCTTGACAGCGGATGGAGGTGAGGGGATTCATGAGTTTTTAGCAGCACCTCTAATAATAACTTCAGCATTTTCAGTCCAAAGATTTCTCTCATGTATGTGGCTAAGATGTCAGCCATTATTAAGCTAGTCCTGGAATAAACTTCTCGCTATTGAATTGTCCTAAGAGGGTGTCTTCTTTTCTCTTAAAAATTTCTGAAGAAAGAACCAAAATAAATCGCTTTTAAACCCCTTTTGTGAATTACCATCAAATTTCTCCAATAGCAAATAATCTCATGGCACGTTCTTGTATATGAACAAAGAGCTCCTGAAAAGGCACTAATTTGAGTTTGTGGTTCTAAGGAAGCTGAAGACTTTCCCAGCAGGAAAAAGACCTTTTGGGGGATTGTTGTAATTGCTGCTGACACCAACACAGGCCTGTGTAGACAGCCTGACATGTCTCTTTCTTTAAAAGCCTCTTTCTTTAAAAGCAGCAAAGGCTGAGTCAGTGCCAACGTCACAGGTCCTCCATCTGTGCAGAGAACACCAAGACTTCCCATCCAATTCAAATTGTACTTGGCATTGAAATGTTCCCCATCTCAAAACTATCAATGGCCTATATGATGATTTCCAAAGGCAGATCAACAAACGTGTGTGTGTGTGTGTGTGTGTGTGTGTGTGTGTGTATAATTAGTCATCTCTCAAGGGGAAAAACCAGGAGCTGGTTACACTGAGAGACAAAAGATTTTTCCCAGCTATATTCTCAAAAAAGATGGTGCACCGTGTATAGATTCCTAAAGCTTTCCATAAGGGTTCTCAGGCTACGGGTCAAGATCTCTGCAGTACTTCTTCTCTTTATATGGTACTCACTATAGCAACAACCCTTTTCTTGTTCATGTTGTGCCTAGCAGAAAACATTTGCTGCTTCCAAGGCTCAAAGCAAAAATAGCACCCACAATGTTATTGTCATCTAGTGCCTCTATAAATTGCACTGTGGTCATTCAAGCTTGAAACTTTTCCAATCCAGTGTATCCATAGTCTTCTTAAGTTAGTGAATACCTCTATTCTTTACTCTCAAATTGTATTTGTCAGGCAAATTCATATTCCAAGTATTTATTGAGCAACTATGTGTAAAGCAATGTGCTATGTGTTGGGGACATAGCAGTGTACAAAATAGACATCATTCCATCTTCAAGGAGTATGTATCCCTCCTTACACAGTTTTACATTCTTCAATTTTAATTACCCACAATCACAGTATCCTGAAAATATGAATGGAAAATTCCATAAATATGTAAATTTTAAATTGCACACCATTCCAAACAGCATAATGAAATCTCACTTCATCCCACTCTGGTCCACCTGGGATATGATATGAATAATATCTTTTCCAGCATATCTATTCTATATATGCTATCTGCCTGTTAGTTACTTATTAACCTTCTGAGTGATCACATTAACTGTCATAGTATTACAGTGTTTGTACTTAAATGACGCTTAACAATAGCCCCAAAAGGTAAGAGTAGAGAGTAGTGATTCTGGCAATTCAGACACGGCAAAGAGAAGCCATAAAACGCTTCGAGTAAAAAGGTGAAAGTTCAATAAGACATTTTGTGAGGAAAAAAGACCTTATTCACAAAACTTTTGTGATATTATATTTTTATAATTGTTCTATTTTGTTATTAATTGCTGTTAATCTCTTACTATGCCTAATTTATAAATTAAGCATTAGGATAGGTTGTATATGTAGGAAAAAAACTTAGTTTATATAGGATCTTACACTATCTGTAGTTACATGACATCCATTGGAAATCTTGGAATGTATCCCCAATGGATAGGAGAAACTCATATCTTCAACCACAGAATATTTACCAGGAAGAACTACTGGACTCTAGTGCACTTAAATTACATACCACTTCTTGTTAATCTCTATTTTTCATGGTGCAATGCAAAAAGCAGCTCCATAATTATTTGTTAAATCAATCAACCAGATTAAATATTGATTTAACATAAAAATCAAACCAGTAACCTCTGACATGAGAATATTTGGGCATCATTGTTTTGTAATTAGGAAATTCAGTGATTATGCAAAGAAATGCTAATTACCCTGGCTTGATAATTATACATGTATCAAATGACCTTATTGTACCTCATAAATATGTACAATTATTATCATCAATTAAAAAATTTATACACACACACACACACACACGGAAATAAAGGGTCTAACTGTTTATATACTAAGAAGTTCACAGTAGCTATCCCTACAAATGAGAATAAGTCTGTCTTTCACAATAAATATATACTATCTTTAAGATAAAAAATAATAAAAGAGGGCCTGGGTTGTGGCTCAGTGGTATTACGTTTGCCTAGCATGTGTGAGGCACTGCGTTCAAGTCTCAGCACCACATAAAATAAATAAGTAAAGGTCCATTAACAACTAAAAAAAATTTTAAAAAGAATAAAAAAGAACAAAACAAAGAAATTCTGTGATTATGAATTTGATAGATATTTTTCTGTGTATGTGAGCATGTGTTTTAAGTGCACAATTATGAACAATTTTTGTGCCTGACTGCAGGATTAATTGGAATACTTGGAGAAGGTTGCAGATTTCCAAGAGTCTTTGGACTCATTGGGAACCTCCATACAACTCCCAAGGTTTCGACTATTTTTTTGTTCAAACATGGCAGTCAAGGCAGCAGCAAGCTATAGATGCCTCTGCATTGAGAAGGAAACAATGCAGGATAACAACACCGAACACAATTTGGGTGTTTAGGCTAATAATGAAGACCAACTTCTTTCCTATTCCTTGTTTTTTCTCTTACAATTGCAAAATCAAATATTATTATTGTATCTCAACCTCACAATGAAAGTCAAGGACCCAGAAACATTTGTTATTATCTTTAACAAAACATCTGTACTTTCTGGAGAAGAAAAATATGTTTTTCTCTAAAGATTTGCTTCCTTGTGAAAAAGCTTCCCACAGAAAAGAACAAAATAGAAATAGTATATGAACATTTCTCTTAATGGCCTATATTTATATTCCATTTGTTTATTTATTTGGCCTTGTCATACAGATAGTTTATAAAATATTTGGATGAGGTATGTCTGAAAGCAACCTGAGTACTCTAGTGGTTAGATTAGACATAATTCAAGAAGCACCTAAAACACTTATCCAAATATATTTCCCTGATAATTTCCATATATCAAGCTTAAATTTCCAACATTTGTCACTGAGTCTCTAGTCAGTCTCAGGTCATATGTAAAATAAATTTTATCTTACTGCTAAACTCAGTAATGGGTGACCTCTGAATTCAGTTGTGGAAATTAGTATATTTGTGATTTCTTAGTCCCCTTGGAAAAATGAAAGCAGAGTCATGAAGAACAAGAGAGAGAGAGAGAGAGAGAGAGAGAGAGGGGTAAGCTCTGTGTGAGGCAAGTTGACAGAATGTCTGAAGATTCAGGGCATGTAGGCCAAGCAGAAGCAAGGGACATGTGTGCTTAGTTCATGCAGGAAAAGGAAGCAAAAGGAAACAGGAAGCAGGGAGCAGTAGTAAGAGGACCAGACATTGAGAAGATGTAATTTCCAGTTCTAATGCTGGAACTTAATTTTGAATAAGTCATTTAATTTCTGTATGAGTCAATGGCTGCCCCAATAATACTATGTAGCAAACCACTCTGAAACTCAGAGGCTCACAACAGTAAGCAAGTTGGCCCAGATGCGACTGACTGAGGTTTAGGCTTGTCAAGACTTGGCTACGAGCTGCAGAGAAATCCAAGTGTATTCCAGGTCTTTCCTCTTCCTTTGACCAACAATTACCTCCTCTTTGTTGTTATGACAAAATATGGGATTCCAAGGGAGAAAGCCAAGCTACATAAGCACATTGGAAACCAATGCTCACGCCATACTTGCTAACATCATAGTAACCAAAGGAAGCCACATGGTCAAGTCCAAGAGCAAAGAGTACTTTCTCTGCCCACCACAAAGCCAAGACAAAGATGCGAGTGCAATATTGCAACAGGAAGGGAAAAACTGAGAACAAATACTCAATCTACTACAAGTGCTCTAGATTTGAGTTACTTTCCCTTTGATGAGGAAGTTGGCCTAGGTCAGTGGTTCTCAAACATAGATCTACTAGCCAATTGCATGAGTCACTTGGGGAAACATTTAAACATTTAAAATTCCCAGAGTTGGATGTGATATTCAATTCTATGTTTTTCTATTTCCCTTCCCCACACCAAACCAGGTGATTCTGATACATGACCCCTGGACTAGATATCTCCAAGGCCATTTCAAATATTTTTAAGTATCTGCTCTACCATGTGCAGGAATAGAGCATCAGGTGCCCTGAACAGGTCGTCCTACCTGTCTGACAGTGCAACTCATACAATTAATTATGATTCAGATTCTCCCCTCCCAGTTTTTCAACTACGCTGATGGCCTTCAGTAAGTTAGGAATTTTATGTTTGCCACTGTTAAAAGTTAGTAACTTCTGTTCCCTTCTCACCATGACACAAGTCCCCTACCCAAAAGCAAACCTTTTAATACCCTTTTCTGCTTTCAGCGTTACATCTAGACAACAATAAGCATTGAAATCTTTTAAAGTCACTTGCCTACAAAGATCTGTCTATTAAGATAAGCAGTATTAAAACCCCTGTTTTATAAAGTCTCACAGTTTTCAATTAGAAGACAGGCTAAAGAGGAAGCATCCAAATTGAGATGAGAGGTAAAAGAAAGCTTCCTTTCCTGGGTCTTGGAAAAAGATAAATGTAGAAATGAATTTCTCATCTAATTATTCATTCCTGTTTATATATTCTTTAATGATATGTTTCCATGGTTACCAGCGTTGTTAAATGCTGCCTGTGTTTCATTTTGCTTTGATGCTATTTGAGGTAGTACGCCAGTGGGAGAAGTTCACTTTAAAATGAAAGATGTAATTGAGGCATGCATTTGATCCAAGGTTGAGTGTTCCTGTGAAGGAGATAGTGACCGTGACATTGTTTGCTGGTTGTGTAATTTTGTGTAGTTCTTCTATTGATGTTCTGAGTGTCCCAGGCATTAGGCAGGGAAGAAGAAAGGAAAGGAATAAAGGAGGAGGGAAGGATAGAGAGAAGAGACCAGGAGGAAAAGGAGGGATGGGGGGGCGGTCTGAACCATACAGATATATAAATTCCTTTTTATATTTCAGTACTGTTATATATTTGGCTTAGTCAAACTGTCATGTAGGTGAGGTAGCTTTTGTTCTCCCTTTTCCCCATATCATCCCCCCCTATTCAATCCCACATGCACATGTCAAGAGCCAAAGCCCTCTTCCAAAAATGAGTCAATTACTTCACCTCAGTGGGAATTTCAGCAAGAGGGCCCTCCAGAGGTTGCCTTTGAAGCCCTAACTCTCACTGCAAAATAAATGGCTTTGTCCCTTGCTAAAGCAACTTCAGGCATCCAGATCACACAAAGAGTTTGGGGGCAGGAGTCACTGCAAGTGTCTCGGGAAGTGCCCTGCCAGGGGCAGCATATTTCACTGGTACCTTGGCCCTCTAGGTGCAAGTTGATAATTCAGGATCCTTAAAAAAAAAAAAAAAAAAAAAGAAAAGAAAGAAAGAAAGAAAGAAAAAAGGTGACACCGTATCAAGTGATAAAATTAATACTCAGCCATTCCTGAACAATATTTATTCTGTGCTCTTCTTTAGAAATGTGTATTTTTAGTGTATTTTAAAACCACCTGTATGGTTTTGCAGTAATATCATAAAGTGATGGAGAAAGTTTATATCATTTAAATAGTCAGTTTTTTTCTTTTCTTCTAAAAAGCTTTTGGGGTTGATCATGATTTTTAAGGAAAGGAAAAAGTAACCTCTAAATTTCTTTTCATTTTCTCTTATTTGAGAATGATATGGATTTTAGAGATTTAAGGCAATTTTATCCTTTTTTTACCTGAACAAATTCAGGTCTAGCTGTTTGATTCTGGGATTCCTATGGCTATTCTACTAGGTTGCCACAAGGTTATTTTGTTTACATAAAGACTGCTTTCCAGTTTAAATTTGTGGGCATATTGTTTGCTTCTTTGTTTTTGTTTGCATCTGAAAATCAAAAACTGTTATGAGCAAAAGCAAATTTAGAAGTTTTTATGGTTTCCTTTTATATTTTCCATAGATTTTTATGGGTTATTAATTTACAAGCTTGCAGAGAAATTGAGGTCACTTTTTTTAGCATTTGGAGATGTAGAATAACTATTCCATGAAATTGTGAAATTTTTTAAGCTGTTCAAGTTCAGCCAGGTATAATATAATCGGCAAAACTCAGAGCTTTTAATATTTTTATTTATGTTCGGTCATCCTTTTGGCAGTTTTGCACATCAATTAAAAATAAATTCCCCTCTTTTTTGAATTCATATGATTTTGTTTTCCTCACTAATTATTGAAGACTGTCTATTCTTCCTGTACCTGAATGGAATAATTTTTTTCATAATAATTTTCCTTCTTTCAAATAATGAGAACTTGGTGTTTCAAATGGCAACCTTTAACATGTGGCATGTTTTATTTTTTCTCAAGATGATAAAGTAACTGATGAGCTAACCTATTTTTATCCAAGAAAGTATAGGTGCTATGATATGTAGTGCAGCTCAAACTATGAATGAACAACCTAGGAGGGAAGATAAACTCTCAAAAACCTCTTGAGAGTATTATTTTAAGCCCAAACCTAATGAGACAAAAAACATCATAATTAGCATGCAAGTCTTCATTTCACTCATTTTTCAGCCTTCATCAGGTCAAGGTTAGCCTGCTGTAGCATCCATTCATGAGAGGCAAATTGGGATGAACTAGACACTGGACAGATAACACAGAATGTTTCAGTGGCAGGTTTTTGACAATAGCATTTTATTTCCTTTAATATCTCTTAAAGGTTGTACTTTGTTCTTATTTACAGGGCACACGGAAATACACACACATGCACACATGCACACACACACCTTCATATATGTATGTATGTATGTGTATTTTTAATGGTACTTGTATGGTTTTGCAGTAATATCAGGAAGTGATGGAAAAAGTCCATATCATTTAAATAATATGTATGTGGATATGTAGTGTACACATACACTCAGGCATACATTTTGATAAATCCATTGTGTTTCTCACAGATGCAGTTCTCCCCTCTCTGAGATATCTTGATGGTAGGGTGACATGATGAAAAGTCATGAATAGGAGGCCACCTGCCCCATGAAATCAATCTCCTGTAATCTGTTGCTTTTTAAAATAGAAAGTCCTTTGGGTGAAGCCACAGCCTGAAAGAAATTAATCTCAGGCAAATGAGAGAAATAAGAAAGGATAAGAAATGTCTGGTTGCCAGGAAAGGCTAAAACTTGAGGGAGAAAAGAAATTACAGGGAGGTAGGAGAACACCAAAGGCAAACTTTGAGTACTATTGACAAGGCACAGTTTTCCCTTCTACTGGATTCTGCATATACTGTGGTTCCTCCCTGATCTGTTCACCAGCACATATGCAGCTCCCAGAGGATCTACCAGTTTCCAAGGTGAACAGAGCTTGTTGGAAAGTTCTTTTAGGACCTTGCTCCTGCTGGGGTTTCCACTTCTGTCCTCTGGAGCTCTATGCAAGAATTCTTCATGTATTTTGAATCCTATCTCTGTGCTTACAGTAGCATGCTTTGGAATAAACACCAAGTTTTCCTCATCTGTAAAATGGGGTAACAATGCCTGCTTTCCAATATTATATGTTGGAAAAATATATATATATATATATATATATGTATATGTTTTTAGTTGTTAGTGGATCTTTTTATTTTATTTATCTATTTATATGCAGTGCTGAGGATTGAACCCAGGGCCTCACACATGCCCGGCAAGTGCTCAACCACTGAGCCACAATTCCAGCCCCACAACATTATTTTAACAAATCAACAGAATAACTTATATACAGCACTTAGCTAATAATGCACAGTGGACATTCAACAAATAAAAGAGTTTTAAGGATTAATTCATAAACTAAATGAAGCCCACAGAGGCAAAGTCCAAGAGCACATTGGTATTTGATAATAGGCAGTTTGTCTTTGCAACCTAAATCCTGTGTCCAGGTTAAATAACCTTGTATCCTTTTAACTTCTTCTACAATTTACACTTCTTCAAGGGCATCCCTGACTGTTCCATCTAAAGTCAACTTACATAGTAGGCCAGGAATTAAAACAAATACTTGGCAGAAAAGGCAATACAACTTTGGGCACCAGATCACCAGGTCCTTGTGCTAACCCTGCTGTTAATTAGCTGTGTGCACTGACAAGCCGTACCTCAATTTAAAACCATCAGTCAAGAAATATAATGAAAACACATCACACAATTAAGGACAGGAACACTTACCTTTATATGACTAAACAAAGTATAGACATGAAATACAGGACCAAAAAAGGGTCCCAAACTGTGTTGACATTTACCACTGAACACAGAGGCTAAAGCTCATTAGTAATACCCATTTGTCCTTATGAAATAATTGCAGGTAATGTAGCTATTTATTCCTGTGATACCTCTTGGTGATTCATTTTAAGTCATCAAGAATAAAAGCTCTGTGGCATCCTAAAGAGTCTGGAGGCTGCTGAAACCCACACTTGCAACTCTGAGTTTCTATCAGCTGGTGTTTCCCTAATGTGAAAGCAGAAAATTACTCAGGGTCTTTAGAACAAGAGCATAATTTAAATTCTATTTATAAATTATATGTACTTTGCCAGTGAATAAGCCAGACCAACCTAAGCCCATTAGTATTGAAGCTCCCCTACCAAGAAGCCTTTCATTTAATTTTTGTAAATTTTTCTCTTTGAGATAGGCATGTTAGTTGATAGCATATTAAATCTAATGAGAGACCATGGATGAAACAATTTCACTTGTGGTCAGTATGCGCAAATGATGAGCTTTCTGTTTTGTGTCGGGACTGTTATGAAGAAGATCTTGATCAAGATGTGGTTTGATGTAGTCCACTTTTCCTCAGTTAGTGTTAGAGTCAAATTCTAATTGTCCTTGGAGATGGGAATAAGACTGTATTGGAAAAAAAAAAAGAAATTAATGTTGATCTTACACTTCCAGGAATTTATAATCTAATTAGAAGAGGGAAAGGATCTTCAGTATAGGATAAAGCACTGGCTTAAGAGACTTAGGCTCTCATTTTACTTCCATTTCTAATTTTGTGACCTCAGATAAATCAGTGGACTTCATCAAGACTGCTTTCTTAGTTATAAAGTCAAATATTGTAAGATAGCTTCTTAGGACCTTTCCAACTCCTCAATTCTGCATTGAGAGGACAAAGAAATAAAATTTTGCCACAAAATATAAACTATTAAAAATAATGCAGGGGAAAATGTAGGTATTAGTGCTGAAGTTATTCAACAAGGAAACATATCTAATCAAAGCTGTAAGCTTGACTCTTACAAACTGGATGGTGGACAACAGTGTACACACACACACACACACACATACACAAGCAAACAACATATTTACACACACATATATATACATATATGTACTTGTATATGTTGTAAAATTACTACAAAACTAAATTATAAACCAGAAAGAATAACAGAGTAGAGAATTAAAAAAAAAACACTATAAAAATCTGTTTACCTTGATACAAGTAACCTGTTCATATAATCTTCAGTGACTTCCAGACAATGCAAATAAAAATTAAATATCTTATTTAAACGGCATAAAGATACCCATAACTTTCACATCACAGGGTTGACAGATGCACTGTCAAAACTGCATATATTCCCTTGTATTAGGAACATACAGAACTTAGTTTCACAAAATAATTTCTGTAAAGTCAGGGTAATATTTCAGTATTAAAATGTTGATCACTGAGGCAGGCGCAAGCAGCCATTATTACATGTTTTATTCTGATGTAGCTTTATATTAATAAAACCATCATATTTTTATATCTATCCTCATTATTGCATAAATGATACAGTCAATAAGTTTATAGGGAAGAATCAAGGTAAGATATTTAGGATAATCTCTTATGGATGATTCTAAATTTCAAGAAAATTGAAATCTTCCAATCAAGGTAATATGTATTTTCTGGATTAAACTTGAAATAAAATGTCATTCACAAAATAATCTTTTTCCATTTTCTACTGAATTATAGTCATCATTCAAAATTGTATCATTATCAATAAAATAACAAAATGTTATTTTAGCCACTAAACATACTCATGTAATCGCTTATAGCTTGCAATAGTAAATTTCTTTTGAATTTAGTAAAATGTCCAATCACTAACAATATTTACCTAGATGGATTTTATGAGAAGTAAAGAAAATAGCATATAGGAAAGCATTTATTACAATGCTAAGTGAACAGTTACTATTTTATCTCTCAAATTGCTGTTTTTCTTCACTTTTTCATACTGCATAAGGCTTATCAGATAAAAATTAATTTATTATCATTTTTACATATTGAGAGAAACTAACTGCTATAATACACAATCCCAAATCTCAGTAACTTAAAACAGTAACATTTGATCTGTCTCTCACACACTAGTCCAGTGTTGGTGTTTCTGACTAGTTCTAGCACAAACCACAACTTGAGGTCACACACAGTTTCCACTGTGTAGCTCCATCTTCTCCCACATTCTGGGACTCCTCTTCCTTCAGGTAGCCAATATAGAAAGAAAATACTTAGCATGGTTAATGTGCCAGGCATGGAAAAAAATTAATGTCATTCTGCCCACATTCACATTGACCCATATCAGATACAATAAGCTACAAGAGTCTGGAAAAATCTTTCTGCTATGCCCAGGAAGTAAAGTCTTAATTTTCAAAAAAAGAAAGTGAAACATAATACATGACACTAATTCTAAATTCTATTTTTAAAAAAAGTTGTACATTTTTATAAAGTCAGTTAAGCCTTCCCAAATCTCAACACATTAGGTTGGAAAATTCCTAAGGTTCCTTTTAGATCTAGCCTTCTAAGTAAACCAACTTACTGAAATTGTGGCCAATGAAGAAATAATTTGATAATATATAATAATTTAATTACATTTGCTAATTGAAACTAACTGGATTTCTGCATACTTAAACCACAGTCACCAGGCACATTGTTAAAAAGTTAAAATACAAGTAACCTGATCATATAATATTTAGTGACTTCCAGACAATGCAAATAAAAATTAGATATCTTATTTAAACAGCATGAAGATACCCATAACTTTCACATCACAGGGCTGACAGATGCACTGTCAAAACTGAACTGCATATATTCCCTTGTATTAGGAACATACAGAATTTAGTTTCATAAAATAATTCCTATAAAATCAGGGTAATATTAATTGATCACTAGCCTCCCAGTATTAAAATGTTGTCCCAAACCTCCACTCAAAGAATAGGTGGGGGAAATTATATAATTCCATCATCCTAAAATTATTTGAGGTTTATTCTTTCTGATAGCTTCATTCTAGCTCCTTTGAATATTTTTTAAAAATTACCAAGGAAAACCAACCCTCTTGGGAGAGGGAATTCAGTTTTCTGTTCTTGTTCTTTTTTTTTTTTTACTTGCTAGTTATCTTTATCCTTCTGCTTTTGTTGTTTTTAGTTTACCCTTGATAAAGTATCCCTGCTCCTTTCTCTACCATATTCGCTGTACATTTGTCCTGGGCAAGTTAATTGCAAAAGTAGCTGTTTCTAACTTAGCTAAAGTACAATAAGAAAGTATTATAAGTTGAAATTTGTCAAGGAAATGAGCTGCCCACATACACTCTTGGCTTATGTAACTATAATATAGGCTTTAATATTTGATCAGTATGAAGATAATTATAGGAAGTTACTGCGACTCATGAATATTATCATGTACTTATAAATCTTCTGTTTGAGTATCAGAAGAGAAAGCATGATTAACCATAATGCACATGGAACAACAGGGCTCACAGACAGACGCTTTTCCCCATTCTCTGCATATGTGCAACATTTATTGGCATCTAAGAAACTTACACATTAATGAAGTAACTCAATTGCAGAATGTTTATCAAATTAAAAAGTATCATTGGAAATCTACTTCTATTTTTAGTACAGTGAAAAATTTAGTACAATGAAAAATTTTGACCATAAAAGGTAACTTAAAATCTTTATATTTCAACACCGTTGATTATTTCAAAATATTCTAGGTTTTAAAAATTTATAAGTCTGATTTTAATTTCCACATATTAGACTATTTTGAAAGATAAATCTAACTCTAAATTACCAAATGAACAGCTCTATATCAACAAATTTAGTAACCTAAATGAAATGAGCAGATTTCTGGATATGTACACCTTACCAAGACTGTACCGTAGAGAAATAAAAAACATAAATATACCAATAACAAGTAATCAAGTAATAAGATTGAATCATTAGTAAAAAGTCTAAAAAAAAGGGATCAGACATCTTTACTACTGAATTTTACCAAACATTTAAAGAATAACTAACACCAATGCTTCTTAAGTTATTCTAGAAAATTAAAGATGAGGGAATTCTTCCAAACACATTCTTTGAGGCCTGCATTACTCTGGTACCAGAACCAGGCAAAGACACACACAAAAAAAAGAAAACTACAGGCCAATATCTTTATGAACATAGATGCATCAATCCTTGACAAAATACTAGCAAACTGAATACAAAAGCACATTTCTTTAAAAGTAAAAAAAATTCACCATAATCAAGTGGGATTCATTCCAGGGATGCAAAGATGGTTTAACATACACAAAAAGAGCATGATACAAGAATATTAGGGGCAATGTCTTAATACATGAAGAAAAGTCATTTGATAAAATCCAACCTCTCTCTTCATGATAGAAACACTGAACAAATTGGCTACAAGAGAAACAGACCCCAATATAACAAAGGATATATATAATAAGTCAATAGCTAACATTATGATAAACCTAAAAATTTTTTTCCCTAAGATCTAGAAAAAGACTAAGATGTGTACATTCACCACTTTTATTCAACATAGTGCTGGAAGTTCTGGCCAAAGGAATTAGGCAAATGAAAGAAATAAAAGAGAAAATGAAGTCAAATTGTCACTGTTTGCATATGATATGGTCTTACATATGGAAAATACCAAAGACTCCACTAAAAACAATTATTCAAATTCAGCAAAATTGCAGGACACAAATCAACATGCAAAAATTAGAAGTATTTATATTTGCTAATAGCAATTTAAAAAAACTAGTCAAAAATTTAATCAAAAAAATAAAAGATCCTTACAATGAAACTATAAAAAACTGATTAAAGAAGTGGAAGAAGACATCAAAAAATAAATACATCCCATGTTCATGGATTGAACAAATCAATATTGTTAAAATGGCCTTACTACCCAAGGCATTTTATAGATTCAATGCAATCCCTATAAAATACCAATGACATTCTTTACAAATATAGAAAGACAATCCTAAAATTGTATGAAACTACTCACAAAGAAATAACCAAAATTATACTGAGAAAAAGCACAAAGCAGGATACATTACAGTACCTGATTTCAAAATGTATACAAAGCTGTGGTAATCAAAACACCTTGTTATTGGCATATCAGTAGGACAGAATAGAAAGCCTAGAAGTAAACCCATACATTAATAGTCAATTGAATTTTTATAAAGGTACCTAAACCATATTGGAGAAAGGATGGTCTTTTAATAAATAGTGCTGGGTAGACATTATTATCCAAAGTACATGTATGAAGACACAATTTGGTGTGAATATACTTTGTATACAACCTCAGATATGAAAAATTGTGCTCTATATGTGTAATAAGAATTGTAATGCATTCTGCTGTCACATATAAATAATAAAAAGTTAATTTTTTAAAATGGGGCTTGGAAAATTGGATAGCCTTATACAAAAAGGAAGTTAGGACTCCTTTTGCCAGTTACAAAATCAACTTAAAATGGATTGAAGACTTAAATGTAACACATGAAACTACACACAATAAGAAAACAGGGGAAATGCTTCAGGATATTGGAATTCAAGGACTTTTGGACAAGCCCCTCAAAACACAGGGAACAAAAATGGCATTACATCAACCTAAAAAGCTTCAGCACAGCAAGAAAATACATTTATCAGCTTGAAGAGACAACTGACATAATTTTGGAAGAAAATATTTGCAAACTATACCTAGGACAAGAGATCAATATCAACAATACCTAAGGAACTCCAAAACCTTATCAGCAGAAAAACAAATGATTCACTAAAATATCTAAATAGGCATTTCTCAAAAGAACGTTCACAAATGACCAACAAGTACATTTTTAAAATGCTCATTATCAGTGATCATCATAGAAAAATGCAAATCAAAACCACATGAGATATAACCTCACTCAGTAAGAACAACTGTTATCAAAAAGATAAGAGATAACAAGTGCCAACAAGGATGTAGACAAAAGGGAACCCTTGTAAACTCTTGATAGGAAAGTAAAATAGGACAATCATTATAAAAAGAATATGGTGGTTTCTCAAAAAATTAAAAATAGTACTAGCATATGATCCACGAATCTCACTGCTGGTATATATCCTAAAGAAATGAAATCAGTATGTTGAAAATAAATCTGCATTCCCATGTTCATTGCAGCATTACCTAAAGGATGGAAGAATGGAAGCAATCTAAGTCTCCATCTTTGATGAACAGATAAGGAAATGATGGTGAATGGACATGATGGAATCCATAAAAGAAAGTGAAATCCTGTCACTTGTGACAAAATGGATGGAATGGGAGAAAGTGAAATTAACCAGGCACATCTCAAAAAGCTAGAAGAAAGGGCTTGAAAGTTTTCACCATGAAGAAGTGATAAATATTTCAGGCAATGGATATATTTCACCTAATTAAATAATGGACACATGTCAAAACATCACTTGGTATTCCATTAATATGTACAATTTTGTACAATAAGTATATGCTTTACGTATCAGTTAAAATTAATTAAATTAAGAAATTAGTATCATGATGCAATAAAAATCTGATGTTTTTGTCTTTAGACCAAAATAATAAAGTACAGATGCTATTTTTTCCAGATTACTTCATTAATGAGCTATTCAATAATGTATCAATGATGCTGAAAAAATATCTAATATTACTCTATTCCTTTACAAGAGCAATGTAAGACAGTTCAAAGCCTCAAAATTATCTGTCTCTAGAAGAATAACAAAAAAGCACATTAAAACACAGAGAGGATATTTCAGAATCTCTGTATTCTCGGTTCTACTCTGTTGTGATAGATCTTCTTGGGGCTCTAATAATTTCCTTTGAGAAAGCATCTCCGCAGAGAATTCAGCTCTTACATACACATTCTACTCATCACCCTCTTCCTTACACATCTCCAGGATGAAAAGCAGAAGTCACAAAAGAACCATCACTATTGGTTCTCAGTGGGGAGAGGGGAAGCCAGCTCTCCAGCACACTTTCCTGAGTGGCAAGCCTGAGGTCTGAATGCAGTGCCTTGAGCATTAAGCCAAAAGCACAGATCCTTCAACAAGCACATCAAGCTGCCATGTGAAAACCACACTCCTGCCACTTGGAAAAAAAAGCTGGTGCAGGCTCTTGGGCACAAGTCTTGCCATCCCTGCTGTGAGATGGCTTAGGGAAGCTACCCTGCCAGCTTCCACTTAAGCTGCCAGCAGTTGGAAGAGAAATGGGGTAGGGAGAGTGTTTCCTCCTGTCCTGGCCTGATTGGGATATTGCTAATGTCTTTCTGGAAGCAATCAGGAGGATGAAATACCTTCACTAAAATTTGTTCACCCAGAACTTAAGACAAAATGCTCTCCACCAAGATATTCAGAAAGAACAACAGAAACGCTTTTCAAGGTGTTAGAAACCATTGTGGGTTTACTTGTGCCCTTGCAAATGTGTTTGTTATAGTACTACCTCCCAGTGCCCCAGAATGAGATCCTATTTGGAGACAGGATCTTTCAAAAGGGTAATTAAGTTAAAATGAGGTCTTTATGGACGCACAAAGAGTAAAGAGGATATGAAGACAAACGTAGGGAGAACATGGCCATCCACAAGCCAAGAAGAGGGATTTCAGGAGAAACTAACCCTGCTAACACTTTGATCTCAGTTCTAGACTCCAAAACTGAGAAAATAAATGTGTGTTGTTTAAGCCACTCAGAGTGTGGTGTTGTATTTCATTATGGCAGTCCTAGCAAACCAATAACAACAACAACAACAAAAAAAAAAATGAACAGCTTCAATAGCAGTAAAGTCAAATCCTGACCTTACAACCAAGATCTGGAAAAGCTTCCCTCCCCAGCATATCCCTGCACACACATCCCAGTCTAACTGCACTCTTGCTTGGTCAGGACAAGCCATCCAGGCATTCGTTCCAGCAGTGTACAGAATGTGTGCACCACACTGGGGCATTATTTCTCCCACTTGATATAAAGGATCTTTATTTTTGCGGGAGGACCACTGGGGCCTAACACCATGTCTGATGTTTTAGTCTACATCTCTGAATTCCACACCGGCTGCCTGCACTGTGTTTGTTGGTATCTAGGCCTCAGTATCCAGGCCCTGCCTCTCATTGTCAATCACCAATGCTGTCTGAGTGCCAGCTCTGGGTTTGGCCTCACAACTTCTTTATTCCCTTTCAGTTCCTTGAACTTGCAAAGAACCTTGTTACAGGAGATATAATTTCTGTTCTTCAGTCTTTTAGAAATTATTGAAGTTCATTCAGAAATTTTCCCACCAGTAATTTTACATAATTTTTCAATGCTAGTGTCAGAGAAAGAAGGGCCTTTTGCATCCATAAAACATGCACAAAACTCCTTTCTATGGATAACATAAATGGTCATAGAAGGCATCCAAAAATCACTGAGAAACAGAGTAGGCAAGGAATAAGTTCCATTTGGGTGCTTAGTTTAAAAATCAACTCTGGGGGCTGGGGTTGTGGCTCAGAGGTAGAGCACTTGCCTAGCATACGTGGGCACTGGGTTTGATCCTCAGCACCCCATAAAAATAAAATAAAGGTACTTAGTCCACCCACAGCTAAAAAATAAATGTTTTTTAAAAATCAACTCCGAAGATATACAAAATGTTTTCAAAAAACTATGCTGATAATATAAATTGTTGTTCATTAAGTGAGTATGTTTTTTTTCTCTGTTAGTTCAAATTTTTTACTTTTTTCTTATAGGTTGTTGGGGCTCCTAGTTGTTAAGAGGAAATTTTTGTTCCTATAAATAAATATGGATTCTTAAGCAATATGGTTTTATGCCATTTTCAGAAAAAAAAATGAGATAACTATAGACATACTTTTTATTCCACATTCAAGCCTTATTAGAAGGAAAAGTTATAGAAAAAGGATAAGTTCCTTTTAAAACTTTATGTAACTTTCTTTTTAGTCTGTTATAGATAGTAATAGGCCTATTTAAAACAGGAAGTTCAAGGTGATGACAGAGCTTTACCAGGAATCGTACATGGGGAAATATAAAGAACTTAAACAGCTGAATCCACCTTAAATGTCACTTGTGATGTAGAGGGAAGGGACACTTTGCTGGGAGGAAGTTGAGAAAGGTTCTTCTTATTCCAAAAGGCTTTCCCAGGTACTAGAGGATGAAAAAAAAAAAAAGTGATGTGATGTCTATCTAGTTTGCCATTCTTTTTATAGAAAGCACTTAAATCCAGATAGTTCAATAAGTATTTTGCAGAAAACTCTTTTCCTATAAATGACTCCCCAATGTCTACTCATCAGTAAGTTAATTATAATATTGGACTTAAGGATTTGATTTCTAAAATCAATCAAAAAATGACACATTGAAAAATAGAATTTTTATTTCCATCTTAAACTCAGTGCAGAAGTACCTGTTTACAAACTTTCTTCATTTAATTGGATTTCTTAGTATGAAATAGTATTTCCAGAACTAATTACAATTTTGTTCTAATGAATATTTAGCACCAAAATATGTTATCTTTGCAGTACAGTATATAGATTTCTAAATCATCCATAAAGGTAATTATATTTTTTACTTTCTCAAAAAGTCATATATTGTTATTGATGCCAAAATGGGTCGTTTACTTCTTCTCAGGCCATGATTGAAGAAGCCATCACCAGAGCTGAATCTTTCTCAGTTATGTACACACCATTTGCAACAAAAATAAGAGCTGATAAAATAGAAAAAGTAAAAGAGGTTTTCACAAAAACTCATCCTGCGTATGTAGAGTACATCTACACAGGTAAGACTCAACATCTTCAGTTATCAACTGATCCCTTATTTCTGTTGAAATAAATGCAGAGCCCTTTCTGGTTCGTTTACTGTTTGTGTCAGAGTATTTCTATTTAAATCTAAGGAATTGAAATGGGAAATTGTTTTAAGGTTTTAAGTAGAACTGGCTTTTACAGGTCTAGCACAAAATCCCTTGAGCCTTCCTGTTTCTGTTTTTAAAGGAAGGGGTAAAACCTAGAAACTTCAAGGTTTTTTAAAAAACAAAAGCAATACAAAAGCAATTTTAGTAAAATTTCATCTTTCTATATATCCTTCATCAGTACACTAGGTGATTATAGTATTTTCCTGAAGACTGACTTTTTTCCAAAGCCTGCTCTTTCTGCTTTCCTGTCCCCATCTTCTTCACCCCTCAAGCCTCTCTCTTCTTGAAAAACACTGGTTTCCAAATGAGCTCTGGATAGCCAAGGGTACCTGAGAGGACACACATTGGTATTATCCTTTTTCCTCTCTTTTTCTGGGAATTGTCCTTTTCCTTGTCTTTTTCTTTAAAAGTCACTTACTTTTATTCATTCATTCAAAATATTTCTTCCTACCTACTGTGTGTCAAGTGTCAAGGAGTTTTGTTTTGTTTTATATTAAATGAAGGGCCATTCAGCGATGACTAGTGTTAAGCAAAATACCTAAATGTACACACCTAATATCACAATCTTCTATTAAGGCCAGTTCAACTCCTTTAGGTTTTAGGGGCTGAGTTGTTGATGCATAAGATTAAAAACATACTCTGTCCTTGGCCATTTTTAAAGCACCATGTGCTCTGCATTTATTGTTCCTTGTTGTTCCCATAATCTATGAGGTTAGGTGATTTGCTTTAGAAACAAGAAAAGATAATTGAGAAAAGACAAATAGCTTTCTCAAAGATGCCCACCTGATTGTTTATGGCAGGCTTTAGATTGAACCCATATCTTTGCCATTGAGCTATACTGTCTCCCTGTGACAGAAGCATTAAGTTAGGTCCTGTGGATTCCTTATTTTTCTCCACAGTGCCTCAACTTCAATTAAATAAATCCAACCAATAATGGTTGAATACTAATCTCTGAGGAACAATGGGAATTGAGGGCAGAGAAAGGGAGAAGAGCATACAAACTTTGCCGTAATGACCACTGATGCTGATTATACTAAGGTTGAGCATTTTGTAAAAAGAGAGGTAAAAAATTTCCAGAACTTTGCTAATTGCTACAAACTTTTCATCATTTTACTATGAACATGGGTTGTTGTTTTGTTTTGTTTTGTTTTGTTTTTTGGTAGTGGGGGGGAGGGGCACAAATCATGCCCATTTAGCCTCATGGGAAAATGAATCTGATGCAGTCATTTTCACGGCTGCTCTCAGATCCATTGGTAAGGAAGAGGGATTCACTAAGGAGATCATCAGTTTGCCAATTTCTCTTCTGGTAGAAGGAGTTTAGTTATATTTAACCTACTTCACAGAGAAGTCATGACGATTAATTAATACTTAGGAAGCACTATTGCCACTGAGAGTTTAAAAACAATAATAACATTAATGAGCCAGACTCATGTCTCATGTAACTCCATCAAACCTGTTATCAAGATGAATTATGATCTGCTGGCAAGACGATTCAAGCTAAAGGATCTTATACTGTAGAAGAGAAGATAATTATAAGTTACTAATGATTGTTTCTATTATTTTATAATTGCTAATTGTGAGAGTATGACAGTGCAATATGATACCCTGAGAGGAAAGGTACTACTCCTGGCAGAGGATCATGAGGTAGAAAAAATCAGCCTAGAGTTTAAATCTCATTGGGCCTAGTCAGGTTCTTTTTTCTGTGGAAATCATGATTTGGGTTAATACTATTGACTTGGTGACACGATTTGCCTCTGTATGAAGAACTAAAGGGCTGTCTAGCTATGTGTGCACAGTGGGGAAGGGGACTTCCTTTCCCCCAGGCACTTCCAAGGTGAGTGAGAACACAGAGCATGGGTGGGAAGGGGGAAGGAAGGTCAGGTATTTTCCTTAGCAGCTGAACCTCTCTCCCAGGAGGTGCAGAGAGCTGTCTAGAGGAGGCATCAGGAGCCACAGATCATAACTAGGAAGTGAGAAACACAAAGAGAGATTGGGCGTAGGAGAAATAGTTACTTTTTGTTTGTTTGTTTTTGTTTTTGACATATTCCCAAAACCAGAATTCTTTTATGAACTTTGTAGATGGAATTCAAGACGCTTCTGTCCTGATAAAAATTTATTCACTTACCCATTTCAACAAATATTCATATAGCAGGAGAGACTGCACAATCACACAGCAGATGTGTGCAGACAAGACTGTTTCCGCATGATACTTGGGCTAGACAAGTGCACAAGTTTCTGCTCAGTGCTGACTGTTTCATAAACACTCCTCCATGTGCAATCAACTCCATCCTCAAAGACACTGAGTTTGTACACTCACCCTTCCACAGACAGCTACAGGTGAGGCTGACAAGTGTGTTTGTATCCACCCATAGAAATATATAGTTGCAGGAGAGAAACTGACGCCCCATGGAAGATGAAAGCCAGCCTTAGCAGCAGCAAGGCACTAAGCAATTCAATGAGACCCTGTCTTTAATAAAATACAAAATAGAGCTGGGGATGTGGTTCCGTGGTTGAGTGACCCTGAGTTCAATCCCTGGTACCCCACCCCCCCCCAAAAAATATATATATATAGTGCTCATTGAAGCAAAAGAAATGGAGGCCATATGTAAAAATTTCTAAATTACAGAAATCATCTAAACCAACCATCAGTAGAAGAAGTTTGTCATATAATGTGTACCTCAAAAATCTTGGATGAGGAGACTACCTACCAAAGTTTTGCTGGAGAAGTAGTTATGATCATTAAAACTTGGAGATAAGCACCTTTCATTCTGCCAGTGGAGACTGGCAAACAAATTTCCAACTCAGAAACCCTGCCCAACTCCAGGTCACCTTCATCAAGCCCAGCTTGGCCTGAGAACAGTACTCCCTGGTCACATGATGAGCTCTGGCTTGTGGTGGTGAGGAGCAGGAGAGACTCCCCCAGTAGTGCTTTCTCTCTAGCCAGCCCACAGTTCACAATCACCTCTGTCAGAGATTTCCACAGGAAAAACAGATGCAGGATGGAGGAGGTGAATGATGATTAATTTTGAAATAATGCTTAAATACAGATCTGATGTTTAAATATTTTTTTAATTGAAGAGGCCAACTAAGTGAGAAATTGGTTTTATAGTGTTGTTTCATTTATAATTTCTATAGGGCTGATGAGGGAGGGTTAAAATTCAAATATGCTTTATAGGACACCCACATTTACACATGCTCAGAAACTTACTCCTCATCCTTTTCTGTTTCAGAAACATGCTAAAACCCACCCAATCTTAAAGTCATATTATAATAGAGCTGTATTGTATTCTGTTTCATGGAGAAGAAATTACTTATTTTTATAGTATAGCTCTCCATTCTTCTTATTTAAGGAAAAATCCAGTTTGATTCATGCAGAGTAGTCAGGGTATATAAAACAAATAATAATTCACCAGCCCCAGAATTATTATGTTTTCATTTATAAAGATTTTGCTTGTGATTTTTATTCATATATTCCAATGAAATAATGCAATTCTGCATAGTTCCTATTCTTGCATGGTTGTATTTTAATAATAATAAAGTAATACAATAAGCATATCCTGTCTCCTCTTGATGAAAATATCAAGATTTATTTTCTAAATAAATAAATATTCAGTAATGGATCTATGCTTAGTAATGTTTAATAGAAAAGTTTTCTGGATCAGATATCAATTACTTTAACACTTAGGTAGATAGAGTCATATTTTGTCTTTCCAATGCAATTTAACTCCCAAGAGTAAATATGTATGTTCAGAGGAATAATATATTGTTTTAAAATAGACCTTTAAAAATTGCTTTTCACTGAAATTTATAACCTCATTCTTGTTCAGTCATCATTTACAAGCAAGGATAATACATTCTTATGTTCTCTAAAACACGAAGTTAAAATTTCTCATTTTATTCTTTCTTCTTTAAATTATGTAATTTTACCATGATCAAGAGTTTTCAAGATCAGACTATTTTCCTCTTTGTAACTAGATTTCTCAAATGGAAAACTTGAGAATTAAACAGTCTGTATTTCCAATATCATTAGGAAAGTGTTACAGCTGGATTAATTATAAAGATAAGTCATCTCATATTTGTAGAATCAAAGAATCATTCCCAAAGAAGGTCCTCACATATGGGTCTGAAATCTCTGTTCTTAAAATAATAAAATGCTGGTCCTCCCAGTGTGCAATGCGAAACTCTGGCATTGTTCTATCTGATGGAAGTAAACATTCCTCAACCAGCAGTTCACATGTCCCTTGCAGTAGCAGATTATAGCACAGCTTGTCTTAGATCTCCACTTCTACCTCACCTGAATCTCCCTAAAACTAATGCCTCCTGCTTAAGACCTTTTCTTATGGGACCTGACCAAAGACAGACAGAGTTGCCCTTAAGGAAGTAATCCAAAAATAAATGGAAGTAATAGAAATATTTACTTCAGCCTCTCGAGACTATTTAGTGGGTTGGGGCAGGGTAGAGCAGATGGAATGGGATGGATGGCTAGAAGCAGGGAGGTATTATAGGTATTGTATCCATAATGCTCAGCAACACCTTGTAAAATGCATACACACAATAAACGCAAACACATGGAAGCTTCACTCAAAGATGCCTTTCCCATTCTGCGTCCTCCAGATATATTCCCTTGTGAATATAAAGGTGAGTCCCTTTCTATTGTCAGAATTGGTAGTCTTACCTGTTATTACCTAACACCACTTTACCCATGTGTATAACGAAGTCCCAAGATTATTTTTAAGGAGCAAAGTTCATCTTATCAAGCATGGGAATAGTGAGGTAAAGACTCAGATGTTAGGCAGAATCTCTTTCTTATGCTGTCTGATCTAGCTACTCTGTAATGTTATATTTAATCATTAGACACTGCTAACTAATAAATCATGCAGCTGAGCATCCAAATCCCTAAAGACTGACCTCCCCGTCATATAAAACAAAGTCTCTACTTTTTCAGTTTTAAATTATATTTTTTTAGATTCAGTTTTGCATGGAATTTTGTAGTGTTTCCCTTTCTTAGCAATTTGTTTTTCTAGATTTGTATATTTAGCGTTGAGTCCTATTTATTTCCCCTTCAATACGTGGCTCACAAATAGCCTACACCTTATGGGCACCTGCATTTCTTAATGACCTTGTAGTCCACAGATAATCAATGCCCTTTTGGGCTAAAATACAGCCTCATCCAACCCATTGTACATTTTCTTGCTTTTGTTTCACTTTTTAAAAACATTTATTGTAAAATACCACACACACATAAAATGCATTAAAAGTGTACATCTTGACTAATTTTTATGAAGTAAACATCAAGTCAAAAGTCAAAACATTGCCAACTCTCCAAATAATCTCTAGTGTCCTCTTCCCAATCCCAAAGCATTCTCTACACTGGGCCAAGGTAGTGAAACCCTTAGGAACTTAGCAAGACCCTGACTCAAAATAAAAAACAGAAAGACTGAGGATGTGGTTCTGCTAAAACACCCCTTGGTTCAATCCCCAGTACTTATTGTTTTGCTTACTATAATTTTTTACTTTGTCTTCATACCCTATAGTTCAGGTATTCTGCTTTGCCTCTTCAAGAGTGTCTTAGCTCTTTTTGGTCTTTTGCATGTCCATACAAAATACATTACATGTTGATTTCTGATTTCTACAAAAAAATCTATTGGAGTTTTCATTGATATTTGAATCTATAGATCAATTTAGGGGAAACTGGCATTTTTATGATTTTTAATCATAATTTATGATTGTAGTATATCTCTTCATTTAATATTTCTAAATTTCTCTCAGTATTGTCTCAAGAGATTTCTGAACAGAGTTGCAGATACCTAGAAATGACTTTAATGGGTAAACCCTCTACACTTTCTAAATCTAATTTTTATCTATTAACTTATATTTTTTTGGGGGGGTACTATGGATTGAACTCAGGGGCACTCACCCACTGACCCACATCCCCAGCACTTTTTGTATTTTATTTACAGACAGGATCTCACTGAGTAGCTTAGTGCCTCAATGTTGCTGAGGTTGCCTTTGAACTTGCAGTCCTCCTGCCTCAGCCTCCCAAGCCGCTGGGACTATAACGCATGCGCCATTTATCTCAGATTTTCTACATATTACCTGTTGACTTTTTTCTTCCTATCTAATTTTTAAATAGTTTGTATTTTTCTTGGACTTACTAAATTGTAATGAAACTACCCTGAAGAGTTCTTAGTAAGCAAACTTATTTTGTTTCCAATCATATCAAGACAGTCTTTAGCTTTTTTAGTTTTTATTTTTGCTTTTAATTAACATACCATAATGCTACATATTTTTGAGATACAGAATGATATTTTAATATGTTTATACAATATGTAATAATCAGCTCAGAATAATTGGTATATTCATCACCTATAACATTTATCATTTATTCATGCTGGAAGCATTCAAAATTCTCTCTACAAGCTATTTTTAGTTAATTGTCAGTTGTAATTACTGTATCATGTTATAGAAAATTTGAAGTTATTCCTGATATCTAATTGCATCCCTGGAAAAGACTTTAACTATTAAGTATAGCATTTTTGTTTTAGGATTTTATAAATACACATTTTTCTAATGTGTATCTATATAGTTTCTTAATTTTTTAATCTTTTCCTTGATCTTTTGCATTTATAAAGAACTGATTTTTCCTATTTTAATCTGTTAATGTGACAAATTACATTGACCAGTTTCAAATATTAAACCAACTTTGCTTTCCTGGCATAAATCAAATGGTTCAGGATAGGTTTTTCTTTTTATCAATTGCTAGTAAACATGTCAATTAACATTTTATACAGAATTGTTGCCTCTATGGTCAAGAGAAGGACCTTAATTACTGACAGTGGCTTATTAACCTTGAGTACTGAGAGTGAGACTGGTTTAATTTCCTCTGGCTCACCTCTGTTCCTAGGGCTCAGACCCTAGTATTCACTGCCCTCCACATTGTTACCCTTAGGCACTATTAAACTCTGAGCCACTTCTTTTGGGTCAGAAAATGCCCCCTGGACAAAAGCAGCACAAATACTGGAATTAGCATAGCCCATATCACCCCTCACTTCTCTACTAAGTAATTCTTCATCATCATATTAGTTCTTTGATGCTGTTAGAAAGATGTTCCTTCCATACTTCTGGGGTTTTAGATGTCTTCAGAAGGAAAGTTGGTCCACATTATCTGTTTTGAAATAACAAAAAAAGAAACTTCTGTTCTAAGATTCTGTAATGTTTCAAGTTTACTAAAAGATATAATGAATAACAAAGTTTTATTTTAGAAATAATATTTTTAAAGTATATTCGAATCATTAACAATTAGGGAAATGCAAATAAAAACTACATTGCAATTTCATGTCACACCATTAAGAATGGCATCATCAAGAATACAAGCAATAAGCCAAGTGTGGTGGTGCATGCCTGTAATCCCATCACCTTATGAGGCTAAGGCAGGAGGATCACAAGTTCAGATCAACCTCAGCAACTTAGCAAGGCCCTAAGCAACTTAGAGAGATGCTGTCTCAAAATGAAATATAAAATTTAAAGGGCTGGAGATGTGGCTCAGTGGTTAAGTGCCCCTGAGTTCAACCCCTAGTATGAAAGAAAGAAAGGGAGGGAGGGAGGAAAGAAGCAAGGAAAGAAGGAAGGAAGGAAGAAAAATACAAGCAATGATAAAGGCTAGAGAGAATGTGGACAAAAAGTACACTTTTACACTGTTGATGGAACTGTAGTTAGTACAACCACTATGGAAATCAATATGGAGATTCCTTAAAAGACTAGAGATGGGACTACCATATGACCCAGCTATTCCACTCCTAAGTATTTATCCTGAAGATTTAAATTAGCATACTATAGAGACACATGCATATCTGTGTTTATAGCAGCACAAGTCACAATAGCCAAATTATGGAACCAGCCTATGTGACCACCAACAGAGGAATAGACAAAGAAAATGTGGCATGTACACACAATGGAGTTTAATTCAGCCATAAAGAAAAAATGAAATTATATCATTTGTAAGAAAATGGATGGAGAACATTATGTTGAGTGAAATAAGCCAAACTCAGAAGGTGAGTTTTAAGTGTACATTTCAGTGGCATTCAATATATTCATATTGCTGAGGTAATATCTCTAGTACTTTCTTGTCTTCCCCAACTGCAGCTCAATACCAGTTAATCAATAACTCACCATACCCCAGCTTCTGTCACTTATCCTTCTACTTCATATCTCTATGAATTTCACTGCTCTAGGTACCTCATATAAGTGGAATCATATATTTGTCCACTTTGTGTCTGGCTCATTTCACTTAGCATAACGTCTTCAGGATTCATCCATGTTGTAGCATGTCAGATATTCCTTACTTTTTAAGGCTGTATAATATTCCATTGTATGTCCGTACCATATTTTGTTTGCCCGTTCAACTATCATTGGAAGCTTGAGTGACTCCCACCTTTTGGCTATTGTGAAAAATGCTGCTATGAACATGGGCATACACATATATGTTCAAGTTTCTGTTTTCAGTTATTTTGAGTATATACTCAGAAATGGAATATATGGATTGGTTTTTGGAGGATCAGTCAATAAAAATATAATGATATTTCATAACAAGGCCATCATCAAGATATATTCAGTTTTGTTAGCTGCCAAAATAATAATCCCCAATTGTCAAGCTTTTATTATTTTTAGGTAAGGAAAATATTCTTCCCAGAAATTTAACTTAAAGTATTTATATGTATTTTATATCTCAACCATAATATTATAAATATCACATATTATTTGTAAATACTAGCTAAACCCCTGCATCAAGAGACTTTGTTTTGGGCTGGGAGTGTAGCTAGTGGCAGAGCGCTTGTCTACATGAGGTTCGATCCTTGGTACCATATAAAAATAAATAAATAAACATTTTTTAAAAAAAAGAGCCTTTGGCTTTGAATGGCAGGAATCACAGCTCAAATGGCTTTGGGACATAAGTTTTAAAAGTGCAGGAGGAGGTATTGAACACACTGATTTACATAAATGAAATATCTATTGGTAGACTGTCTTCAGGTATCAATTCAACAGCTTCGCATCTCTATTCCCATAATCAACTTTATTATGAAGTTCTACCATTCTACCTGGTGTTCCACTACCTGCACCATGTCTTTAAGTACTAGGTCCTGATATGTGAGAGCTAAATGTTCAAATATCTTTGCGGATCTCAAATCGCCCAAAGGAACAGTGGATGCCTCTTCCACACAATTCCTGGAGTTTACTTTTTCATATTGACCCAAATTGCATCATATGCTTATGAGTGAACTAATAACTAAGGTCAAGAGTATGGCATGGATTGATTGATTTAAATCAACTGAGTCTTACTTTTAGAGTAGGAGAGGACTTGGGGAAATTCCCCAGAGAAAAAAAGAGGTTGAGGGAATGAATCCAGTTAGCCAACAAATCCAATGACCACCAACCCCAACATAGTGCAGTAAGACAGACATCTGTTGGAACTATAACAACATTGTGTTATTTCATCAGTAGTGACTCTTATAAATATTGACAGGAAGAGCAGTACTTTTATAACATTTGTATTGTCTTAAATCTACGTTGACAGAGGTATAATTAAGGAACTTCAATGTAATAAAACACAGAGTAGAGGCACAATATAGTTGATTAAGCATATAACTTTAGAATTAATTAGAATTTTAAGTACAGGTGATAAGAGGAAACTTAGACATACAAAAATTGGCCTCAGAGAAGCAGACCAACAGCCTGAAGTGAAAATGAGGACTTCCAAGAATGGAACCCGTTCTTTCCACTTGCATCTATAACTCTAAAGTTACATTAAAGGTCAAAAAGGAAACATCATTTATTATACAAAGATTCATTATGCATATGGCTTTCTCATGCATCAAATGCAAAAATCAAAATATACTATTTATTTTGAAAAGTAGAAAACTTCTTATTATTTATGAGGAAGGGCAGTAATGATAACTAGCTATGAAGTTGCTGCCTTCTGCTATTTTCTTGCTGATGTGAATTTGTGGATTCCTTCCAAGAAAGGAGGATTGGCATTAAAAAAGAGTACAAAATAAAACTCAGAAATGTCTGAAAAAGAGGTAATGACAAAGTGTTGGCATTATGAAGGTACTGTAGAAGCTAAATTCTGAAACCGATCAGTAAAAAGAAGTCGTATAAAACTTACATGGTCCCATCTCACACCGAACAATTGGGACCTTTAGAAATGAGATTTTGCTCTAGCCCAAAATGTCAGAACATTTTGTTATGGACAAAGGGCAGGGAAATGACAAAGACACCAGAAAATAGAGAAGGAAATGAAACTTAAAGAAAAGTAATGATAAAACACTGATAAATTTGCATATTTCTAAAAAAAAAAAAAACTTAAAATCTCCGATTTTTCTTTTTTAAAAAATTGCTTTAAAATATCCATGCACTATCTGTTGGCTGTGGTTATGACTAGGTGTCCAACAGAAAACAGTGAAATAAGGGCATTTATGTTTCCTACTTCCAGAGAGCTCAAATTTTATTTTGCCAATATTTAACTTCATAATAAATACAACTATCCCTCACATGGAGATGGGTCCATTCATCTATAATCATTATTTCATGTTTTTGCAGATGCTTCTCTGGTCCTGCAAATGGTTTCTATTAATCCAATCTTCCTTTGTGACTCAGAGTCCATATTTTTCAGAGAACAAGCTGCACCAGGACAACAACCTGACTAGGAAACTAATTTTTCCATCCAGGCAAAGCTGCAGTTCGCCTGGGCATCTCCTCCACTGAGTTGCCCAGTACACATTATTTTGCCTCACTTACCCTTGGTAAATTGAACAGAATCCATTTAGGATTTAGATAAAATGCAAAAACAAAGCCTATGTGATTTTGTTTCCCCTAAGTTTAGTGACAGAAAATAAATCATATCTCAGAAACTGGATATTTTATTAATCTTGATATGTTGCCTGTTTTATTCATTAAAAATTTGAGATTTGGAAAAGTTTGTATCTAGATTCAAGCATTGATTGAGCACCTGCCAAGTATTTGGGCCTGAACATAATTGGAAATGTGATCTTCAAGAGCATTGAAATTTGCTGAGGAGTTCAGACATAAACCCATAAGACCAGAGATTCACTCTAGTGTACACAATATAAGTTTTTAAGAGTGTGAAGAGGAAAAACTGGATAAGCGGATCTTAGGTTTGGTACATTTGGAAAGACAAGGATCAAGTGAATAAAGGAAAAATGGGGAGAGAAGGTGTTTGTGGGTGAAAAAAATCATAAGCCAGAGTTCAGAGGCTGGATGAACTCAGGCTGGTGAACTTGGTGAAATCAGAAGTTAATGACAAAGATTCATGCCATAGATTCAGGTTCAGGTACTGATGTGAAGCAGATTCACACAGTCGAGGACCTCAGATGTCAGAAAAGTAGAAATCACCTGAAGAAGGCAGTGAGAATGACAAAGGTGACATTCTGGAAATATTCATCCAGTGGTGGTATGGAGAAATTCTTAACAAGAAACAATACTGGGAACCTTGAGACCTGATAGAAAACTCTTTCTGTAATCCAGATGTGATGAGAAATTTGACAAAGACAATAATAGTAATGCAAAGAAATGAGATATGTTGTGATGGGTGGATTTGATTAGTTTCCGAGACTCACTAAATGTCAAGGAATAAAAGAAAAGTCAACAACAATTTCAAAAATTTAAGCCAAAATAATTGAGTGAATAATGGCTGTTCTCAGAACACGCTGATAAACACTGGGGAAAAGGAAATTTTGGAGTATAAAAATCACTTTTGAGGAACAAATTGGCTCTATTTCAAATAACTTTGGGAATGACAAGCAAATAACTACGACACAGCAGATATTTGGAAACATGTGTTTGAATTTGGTGAAAATTTCAGATGGGACTGTAGCTTTGATCCTCAATACTTTCATTAGAAATAATAGCTAAAACCATAAGCTACAGAAATTCCCAAAGGTGTATGTAAGAGAAAATGTCAGTGAGCCACAGATAGCCTTGGGGAGCGCTGAATGAGAACGCAGGAAGAGAAAGGGAAAGAAAGGAGCCAGTGCATAAAAGAGAGACCGACAGACAGAAAAGAGATCACTGCAGTCCAGGAAGGTGGTTTTAAGGAGGAAGCAACATTGCAGGGAGATCAAGGAGCTTCAATAACTTGAAGACTTAAAAACTGGTCAATTCCAGCCTTCCACAACAAAAGAAAATATTCCTGATTAGAGAAAAACTATTTGTCTTTTTTTCCAGGAGTTAGATTGGGGGAAAAAGAATTGAAAGAATGTGGTTTTCCAAGAAATGTAATCTGCATAAACTGTCTTTGATATTATTTTTAAAGCATCTCCTTTCCTAATAGTAAAAACTCAGAATGATATCATGCCTGCAAACTGATCTTTTAATAATAAATTTAGGCACAGTCATCTAAATTCATCTTCAGTTGGGATAATTTGTAAAGACATGCATTAAAGGACTTATTTCCCCCAAGTTTTCTTGATACAACAGAAGCAAAAAAAAAACAAAAAAGACATATTTTTAATCCATTCCACTTTTCTACCGAAGGACAATATAATCTGATTAACTTTCATATCCATCAGAAGCACAAGGCTTTTCGGACGCAGGTAGAGGTTTATGAGCACAAAATTGAGAACAATTAGCACTCAAATTAATGTTACATGAGATTCAACATCTGGTAAGAGTGTTGTCATTTTGGGTCATAGACCACCTGCTAGGCTAGATGTTCATACAACTGCAATTTACTCTGCATACAAATGGAAGAAAAATGATACTTCAAAAAATTTTTTTTCTACCACTTAACAGTTTTTATTTTTTAGGGGACTCTCACATTTTAAAATTTTAAAACACATTTTGAAACATCACATGGAAGTTAATAATGGACTGAGTACTAGGAATAAAAAATAATTTTATTTTTATAAGCATATTTTGTAATAAATTAGGTATAGTGCTAACATTAATTTGTCTGGTTCATCTTATTACCAGTATTAATATTTGTCTCCTCTTTATCCAGTGAATATTCAAAGGTAAGACAAGGTCAGGCTCTTTATGTCATCTACATAATAGAGTCCTCAAATATCAGGTCAGTTTGGGCAACAGTGCTGCACCAGAAAATACCATCTCAAAGGTACTCAGTTGCCTTTTCACACAAATCCAGTTCTTGGAAACTTCAGTAGAACAGGTAAATTCTTCCCTTATTAATCATTGAGTAAGGTAGACTTAGGTTGGAAACAGATGATGTGTCTGGATTGTCTTTTGCAGATTTTAAAAGTAAAGAAACTTTCTGCATTTTGAAATTGAACTGTGGAAATCACTTTTTTTACCTTGCTTATAGAAATGAGCCATCCTTTTTCAAAAGAGGTGTTTTATAAAGCAAACACCAACTGAAGAAGCATCTAATACTGCAATCTGCATCTTAAGGTGCCTAAAAACTTCTCTGTTGGTTCTGAGAACTGGAGCATTGATTGTACTTCCCTACGTTGAGAATATTTATCAAATATTTTCAGGCTTCTGTTACATGTTCTTCATTGGTTTTTATATCCATGATCCTAACTTGTCAGGGGGGCTAGTTTCAGAGGGTTTTTTTGACATTCAGTGCCTGACTTATATGACATATATATATATTATATATATATATAATATATATGTTGAAAGTATATATATATATATATATATTGTATATAAACACAATACCTTTATTTCATTTGTTTATTTTTTTATGTGGTGCTGAGGATCAAACCCAGTGCCTCACACATGCTAGGCAAGCGCTCTGCCACTGAACTACAATCCCAGCCCCTGACTTTCAGTTTTGATCACTCGATTAGTGTAACATTAGGCAAGTTTGTAACCTCTTGAAGGTCGGGTTTCACCCTCTATAAAGTGGGCTTATTGATATGCCCTGACCCCCTTGACAGCTGAGTAAAAAAAAGATAGTCCCCTTAAAATGTATGATGCAGAAGTGTGAGATAAATGTCAGCCCTCATTGAAGTGAAGGGGTGACCCGATCCTAAGTCACCCAAGAAAAACTAAAGCATGTTTAGTATATTTTTGTTCTGTGAATTTGGTTTAAGAGGTGTTCTTTGATATTCTAACTCTTTGAATAATCAGCATACATTTTAACTCTCCTTTTAACAGAAAATTTTGGCTAGTTACGTAGTCAGCCTTTGTCAAATAACTGTGTTTGGGGGTTCTATGGAAAGGCACAAGGCAGCTGTGGTTGGAGGGGGTAGTTAGAAGAGGTTACAGGAGAAGGGAGGGTGGTCAATGATTCAGTCTCCAAACAGAAAAACTCTATCAGCTTTAAACTTTGGATTTCTCACAAATCTTAGTTTGAACGAAGATTCAAACTAAAAAGTGAAGGCAGGAATGGGGGTTGGATCAAAGCACTTATGGTGCCAGGAGTGGTGGCACACTCCTGAAATCCCAGCGGCTAAGGAGGCTGAGGCAGAGGATTGCAAGTTCAGAAGCCAACCTCAAGAACTTGGTGAGGCCCTATGCAACTTAAATCCTGTCTCTAAATTAAAAAAAAAAAAAAAAAAAAAAAAGCAGGGGTGGGCTGGAGATGTGGCTCAATGGTTAAGTGATCCCCATTACCAAAAACAACAACAACAACAAAAAGAAAAAAGAAACACCACCTATGGTTTATTATGTCTATTATTTTTTAAATATTACCAGTTTTGAAGGCTATATTTCAACAGTACCATGTGAATTTGGATTCTATGTCCCATCAGTGTCCCACAACTTCTATTCAGAAAATGGAGCAATAGCACCAATCTTAAAGACAATACACAAAACTCTTTGAGCATGAACAAATAGAAAATAAATACTTGGAAATATCAGCCCATATAGTCAGAAGAGAGGTGGGAGGGAAAGGGAGGGAGTAGGGGAATTGCACGGAAGATGGAAGGAGACTCTCATCGTTGTACAGAATACATGTATGGTGATGTGAGGGGAAAAAAAAAGAAGTGTGTCACCTTAGATTGGGTAGAGAGAAGTGATGGGAGGGGAGGGGAGGGGATTGGGGGATAGGAAGGACAGCAGAATAAAATAGACATTATTATTGCTGTATGTATATACGTGACTGCATGACCAATGTGATTCTGCAACCTGTACACTCAGAAAAATGAGAAATTATACCCCATCTGATTCAAACGTATGATATGTCAAGATCATTGTACTGTCATGTGTGACTAATTAAAACAAATTTTAAAAAAATAAAAAAAAAAAAGATTGAGTTTGTTCCCAGCAGCTTGGGAGGCTGAGGCAGGAAGACCGCCAGTTCAAAGCCAGCCTCAGCAAAAACAAAGCACTCATCATCAACTCAATGAGATGCTGTCCCTAAATAAAATACAAAATAGGGCTGGAGATGTGGCTCAGTGGCCAAGTGCTCCTGAGTTCAATCTCCAGTACCCACCCCCGCACACACAAAAAAAGGAAAAGAAAAAAGAATTGAGTTTGTTTTAGAACCATTTTCATGATGTTTGAATTAGTTCCAAGTCTAATTACTTTACATGTAGCACTTTAAATTTCCTCCTATCACTATAGGAAGGATGGTAACTAAATTAATTAGCTTTAGATTTTAATTTTCATTTGGTTATTTTTCTCTTTCCTTTTATATGACATAATTTCCTTACATCTTAAACTATGAACAGAAAAAAAATCTATTGAGAAGAATTACAAAAATATTGCCTGCAAGCTGGTCCTGAATGTCTATTATTTTGAAGATGAATAAAAATGACCACATAATCTAGCCACACGTTATTACTATGCTTTGTATGTGTTTAGATTGCCAAGGAAAATATAAATAAGGAAGCATGATTTCGATATATTATCTGATGACCTTTTTAATTTTATTTTGCATCTTTAATGTTTATATTTATCATCTTTTCCAAGTAAATTCTTAAAAAGGGGGGGGTGTTGCTGAAAATAATAAAGCTAAAATGAAGTCTCTTAGTTCTTTTTCTGTCATATTTCAGACCTTCAAGGACTCCACCTGTTGCCTCAGACCGCTGACTGGTCATCATTTCCTCCTCAACAATATCTCTTGACTCTTGGTTTCAAAAACAAAGAAGATGGGAAATTTTTGGAAAAAATATCAAGTAGGAAACTTCCAACATTTACAGGTAAATTACTTGGACTTTTTTTTTTCATGGAACTATTACTTTATTTAAATACAAAGGAAAAAATTAACAAATTATTTAGTATACACAGAATTAATTTTGATGGATGCAAGTTATTATCAGTTATTTATAAATGTACAAATATTTTTAATATTCTGTAGCTTGTCTTTTCATTATCATCATGGCATTAGTTGAAGAGTAAGTGTTAATTTTACCAGTCTATTTTATCAGCTTTTCAATAGATTTTACTTCTGATTTCTTTCAGAATTAAAATGTTTCTTTTTTTTTGAAGTTTTATAGTACATTTAGGCTTAAGATTGAATTAAATTTTTTATATTTATTTATTTTTAGTTTTAGGTGGACACAATATCTTTATTTTTTTATATGGTGCTGAGGATCAAACCCAGTGCCTCGCACATGCCAGGCGAGCGTGCTACCATTTGAGCCACATCCCTAGCCCCAAAATTGCATTAATTTTGTAATAGCTTAAGAAGTGGACTAACATTCATACTTTTCATATGGTAATCAAATTTTCCAGCATATTTTGTTGAAAAGAATTATTTCTTCAACTTGCTCAAAATAGATATATTAATCTATTTTTCCATCCTTTCTCCAGCATCATACTGTATTGACTATGTTCTTATGGTGCAAATGTGGACATTACAAGTGTAAATTCTCCAACTTTGAGATCCCTTTCCAGGTTGTATTGCATGGTTCTAGTTTCTTTGCTTTTAAAACAGCTTTGGAATGACTACATTAATATCTGCAAAACATACTGGAACTTTGCTTGAGATTGTATTAAATCAATAGAACTCTTATTTATGAATATTTCAATCCATCAATATGCTGCATCTCTGCATTTAACTAGGAATTATTTAATTTTCATACTGACTGCTTTTGAGTTCAGCAGCAAAGTGTACTCATGAAATTTCCTGATGTGATTTAAGGGACATTGTTTGTGAGGGGCATCATATTTCTAAATACAGTGAATGGATATCTTTCTGTCCTCCATCCTTTAGGTATAATGTTAAGTAGTATCACCACAAAAAGATGGAGAAAAGACTCTAAGTGATCCCAAGAATTGATTCTATTGTGTCCTTCTGTCCTTTTAATAACTGTTAAAATAAAAATACTAATTAAAAAGATTAAGAGCATCTGGCATGGAACATATATAACTCCTTATAAATTAATTAGCTAAGGATTTAAAATACATTTTCAAAGTCAATCAGTAAGAAAATTCTTCAGTCTGAGAGGAAAACAAACTTTGAGGTTCAGCAGTGGAGGGATCTGAGAGGCGGGAGAACCCTTTGGGAGCTCTAAAGGAGAAACCTTGCAAATGAAAGTCAGTAGGTGAGAACGGGTCATGGCACTTAGTAATCCAGAGGAAAAACAAAGAAGGGGATGTGTCCTCAATAGAATGTATTTCCCAGTTTCTTCAAACCTCATTTGGGAAAAATCTCATGTATATATTAGCATATTTTACAGATAACATATAATTCAAATATATTATGCATGTAGTATATAAAGCTTATATATAATATACAATATGAATATATAATATATATATGCATTTTATGTTACATGTTCTATATGTAATATACATATAGAACATGTAACATAAAATGTATATTTTTTTTCCTAAGTAATCTAAGTGTAAATATTTTCCCAGGAGTTCACAGTTCCTTTGCATAATCTCTGAGAAAGCACAAATAATTCCTTGTGGTAATCTAGCACTGAATAATGGATGCCTAGGATCCCAAAAAGGCATCTCTGTGCTTGCATCTGCACCCTCAGGGACACAACATATGCGTATATGTTGTACATTATGGACTTACTCTTATCCTTCAATATGGTTACAAGGCAGGAACCCTGCATTGTTCATAACGTCTTATTCATCAAAGGCCTAGCATGCAGGAGGGCCTGGGCTTGGACTTATTAGTAACTCTTTCTGATCTTTTTTGTGGGTTGGTCAACAATACCTGGGATTCTGGTTCCAGTAAAGCTTTCCTGAAAGAACACACATGGTCCTGCAGTGCCCAACCCCCTCACTCCAACCACCTCATCTCAACCACCAGCATCACTGATGCCTCATCATAGTGCACTAATACCACTTGTATCATCATTCATTAGAAAATGTAAAAGACATTCGTGCAATAAAACTGTTCTATGAAATAAAACACATAGCCAATAACAACTTTAAATCACTTGGATTACCTGCAGATGTATTAACATCTGTTCCACTCTTATGTAATTAGCCAAGAGCTTAGATCTCCTGAAGAGTATTACAGTTCCATGGTATTCAGAAATTCTAGTTGAAATTTTCAAAAGTCAAGAAAAATATTTACATGGAGTTGAAGTCTCGAATTTATGGACTGAATTCATGACCAGTTGGAATTTACTCCTTCAGCTCTAACCACATAATTAAGAATTTGCGTTGTGTCTGGTGCTGTATCCTCTGAGGCTTATCTCAGCTTCAAGCTACATTCAAAAGTCAATGGGATCTGCACATTTGAATAACACCTGAGAGGAACTAGACAAGAATCAGACACATTTATGACAACATTTTTTTTTCACAACTCAGGAAAAATATACTCTGCAGAGACAGGTAAATTGTTATAGGCTGTCTCTTAGATCTCTCAATCAAGAAACACAACCAAATGAATAGATGACAATTTCTAAAGGGCAGTGTCTCCTCTGCCTTTCTCCTCGTAGATCTTTCACTGTTATACATATGGTCTAGAGATGGGACAATTTCTATACTAAAGATTTCATATCTATTAATATTTGGATATCTATTTATAGCTTGCTAAGGAAAGCATTTTGAAATGGAAGTCTGGGAAAGTAGTATAAAAGTTTACTGTTCCAATTTCTAGAACATAAAACTCCTTTCGGTCTGCTGACTAAAGAAGACACAGTGAGACACATGGAGACGATGGGGAAGCGAATCTTGCCGATATTGGATTTTATTAGAGGCACCCAATTGAATGTAGGTATACACGTTAGTTTTATTTGTCCAATCAACAACTATTAGACAATTCTAGAAGTATGGAAAGTTTATGGAGCGAATATTACAAATGCTGGGGTATTTTAGAAAAATTCATAGAAAATCCCATCTGCAAAACGAAACAAATTTTAGCTAATGATTTTATTCCTATTATATTGCAAAACCTATTACAATGCTACACTCTGCAATTTCAAGTATTTATTAAACTAGTGTTTCTTTAAAGAGATTTTTCTTCATGCCTTCCTGATAGCTAATTCAAGGTTGCACTGAATTTCTCATTTCGAATCAATAACAAAATTTTAGCAAGCACAATGTTTTCCCTATTTCACTTATTGAGCTATAGCATATAACCATCTTGTTAACTATGCAAGAATTCCAAGCTATTTAAGCTAGTGCCTCCATACCCTCCTGATGAATTGGATTCTACTCTAAACATTGGCAATTGATCTCTGTACAGCTTTAAGGTAAGTTATCTAAGCTCTTCCTAAGATCCAAGGAAAATATGCTTTTTGTACTTTACAGTCTTGAAAAGCCCAAAATATGACCTGAATTATGCAGTTCTCTTTCACAAAATTTTAGTCATTGTACTGAAAGTACATAAAGAGAACGACTCATTAACACACCATAAAGGCTATGGATTGCTCCTCTTTTAATATTTTTCAAAAGATCTGTTAAGTTGGAAATTTTAAAGAATTTTCTTTTATATTACATTTTTTATATTACATCATTGATTTGATGTTCTTACCTTACAGGGAGAATCAAGGGGGTCATCACAAACAGCTGCTTAACATCTGTTCAGCAGTTTATCTGCTCAATAACATTATTCAGCATTTTAGAAAAGCTATAAAATACCTAATCTATTTGCATGATTTGTAATTCTCTGCACTACAAATATAAAAGCACATTTTTACTGATTTCTTTACCACAAGGCTCCTTCTTCTCTACATGTTCCCCTCATGTATCTCCCCTGCATTGTTACCAATAAGAAATTCATCTCTGTCTTAGTTGGCTCAGACTACTGACAAAGAGCCATAGGCTTGGTGGCTTAAACAACAGAGATTTATTTTCTCACTATTTTGGAAGCTGCAAGTCCAAGATCAAGGTGCCAGCATGGTCAAGTTCTGATGAGGACTCTAGATTTGGCTTTCAGAAAGCTGCCTTCTGACTGTGTCCCCACATAACAGAGAGGCAGAACAAGCTCTGTGGTGTCTCTTCTTTTAAGGTTACTGATGAGAGCCCCAATGTCATAACCTTACTAAGTCTAATTACCTCCCAGAGGCCTCATCTCCAAACACCTTCACACTGAGATGTTCAACATATGAATTTGGAGGAGACACAAACCTTCAGTCTATAACAATTTCATAGGCTATGTTGCAAATTTGGGGCCCTACTCTGCAATCCACCATTTATGAAAACCTCTTACACACACACACACACACACACACACACACACACACACATCAACCTCCCCATCCTAATTAGAAATCCACATGTCACGGTCATCCAGTCCTCACAGTGGAAGTTTTGCTAACAAGAATCACCAACATGAAGCATTATTTGATCTCATAAGGGCATGCCTAGCCTGACAGAACCTGAGTGTCATGGAAGTTGTCTGTGCCCTCAATTTTTGAGAAAGTGTCTACCCTATCTAGTTACTAGTCCAGAAACTGATGACATCATTTGTGGCTGGTTCAGGTGCTGTGAAAGCAGGCTGGGCCTATCCAAGCCTTCCACACTTTCTCAACATTCACAGCTACTTTTCTTCTCACATTTCATAGGTCATTTCTGACCACTGAGGGATTTGTATATGATTGTATATTCATGTGCCTGAAGGCAATTTAAACATCAAATGGATTCTTAATATCTAATTAATAACAGTCTTCTTTAGAATCAGCCTCCATTCACTCTGCTGACTCCAAGGAATTTTCATCCACTTGCCTGTGTTTGCTTCTATGAGAAGTAATAATTTTTGTAAGATTGTCTCAAAGAGTTTTAATGGAATTGAAATGAATGAGGCTGAAGGTTTCCAGGGAACATAAGTATATCCAAATATTGGCCTCTAGGTTTCATATTTGCCCAGCCATAGCTTTACAAAGAAGGATTGAATAAAATTGGATGGAAAGGTAACCTAACTTAATGAAGCAAGTAATGAGCTAGTGACTAGAAATTATTTCTCTATGGTACCATTAACTGTGACCCAAGCAGCTCTCCACAGTATTACAAGTTCATCCTGGGTGTCTTTTTTTTTTTCTTTCTTTCTTTCTTTCTGGTCAGATATCAAATGCCATCCCACTCAAATGTGTAAACATTGTGTTGTCCGTATTGTTACCCTAGTTTGTGATACTTGTTGGGAAGACTCTTGTCCAAGGCTATGTTCTGGGTATGTAATCCTATGGCAAGTCACTTAGCCTCTGAGCTGTTTTTGATTATTTATAAAATAGGCTTATATCTGCAAAGCTCAAAGTTGTAAGACCAAAAGTACATAACCCATGTTGAAGCACTCTGAATGAAGAATTTTAGAAGCTTTCATTATTTGTCTGTGTTAGTTTGCTTTGACAAAAGTATTCTTTTATAGGTCTTTGTTTTTCTTTATTTAAGCTATGTACTTTGAAATTACATATTTTTCTTCTAATATGAAGATTGTGATAGTCTCCTGTTAGTTTTGAATTATTTTCCTTAGCTCACTTTCCATAGATCCTCCACTTACTCAGATCCGCCCACACAGCACCATTAGAGGTGGCCTCTCCAGCCTTGGAAGGACATGGCTGCCCACAGCAGGGCTAGACTCAGGACCGCAGCTTCACTAAGGCTCATCTGCCTCAACACACGTTGGTAGGATAGAGACAATCATCCAAGACATTTCCATCAGAGCACAGTGACCAACGTCTTGGTCTCTATATTTATCCTGAAGAATTTCAGATTTTTCAATTATCCTCGATACTAGTAACTGTGACATGATTTTGTTTGCCCACTAAGGTAATAAATCATCCATTTTGAACACCCACATTTTCATCTAAGCCTAATAGCTAAGAAATGCATTTTGTGTCTTATATCTTTAGAGGTTTTCATTCATTTTGACAATGTTCCTTAATGGAAATAATTTGGAATATGAAAAATATAATGTATTAAAACTTAACATTCATAACTGCAGGAGACTCGAAAATAATACTAGTCCTGGGTATAATACCATGACCAGAATCAGATATACCATTTTTAAGAATTACCACTTTTCTCTTAAGTCACATAAGTGATTGTAAATATGTAAATTCCTCCATAATACTTAGGCAATGCACATAATTCTCATGATTTATTCCCTAAACACATTGAATATCTAATCACCTTTTAAATATTAGGTTTGTAATATCTACCTGGTATCTTTAATTAGAAAGAATGTTAACTTGGCAATATAATAAATTATAGGTTATAATTGGTTGCTCCAATTTTTAATTTTTCTCCATTGAAATAAAGGATACATGTCTTTGTTCTCCTCAAGATGCATAAAAATGAATAACAATTTAGCTTCAATAGAAGCATATTAAATATAAAGTGAGTAAAAAAATTCTAAAACTAACAAATCACTCTTACTTTTAAATCTCTGAAACATGTCATAATCAAGAAAATTTTTTAACCTAAACATAGTAGAAAAATAAAGTAATAGAAGACTCCACTCAGGAACAGAGTTTAGGAGAAGCACATGTATAATGTCCTTTAATGTGAAAAGAACTTTCCTCCGGGATTTTGACATTGTTACCTTTGTTTTACCATTGAGAAAACTGACTCAGAGTAGTAATAAAGTTATGTTCACACAGCTAGGGGATTAGAAACGAGGGCTCAAAATCAGATATTCAGATATCATTCCAATACTCTTTCACTAAAGACATATTCCATCTCTTTGAAATCATAGTTTGATCCTTGTGGGAGGCAAACCATACATAAGACAACTTGAAAATGCTTCCATGGCTGGGTTCAGTTTTAAAAATGAACATTCAAATGTACGAACAAATTAGACTAAGAAAATTAATTGTGAAAAGTTTCCTAGGCAACGTGAATTTCCACCTCTTGCCGTAGGTGGGTGAAAAAGACAAAGGGCTTTCCTGGTCAGAGGGTGGATTCCATGATTTCCTTTATACACTTATGATAGGAGTCTCTTTGTCTTCACAGATTGCTCTACTACACATACAACATGTGGTCAAACAAGGAAGATTTTGTCATTTTAAGAGTTATAATGGCCACTATTCCATCTTTTTGTTGGTGGTGGTGGTGGTGACTTCCAATTCTACTGATGTTCATCAACTCCATTCAACCAGAAATCTTGAAATGATTTTTATCCTAATCATTTCACATGGCACTCTGCTTTTCCATTCGTTAATTTTATTTGGCTGCTGTCAGTTTCAAACCTTATGTACTATGCTTCCTGGGCTAAATGTTACAGAGTTAAAATAAAACCTCTTGCCATGCATGAAGCCCCCTTCACAGAATGACTTGCCAAAAGAATGACTTAACTAACCATGTTTTTAATACCTCGTTAATTTCCTCCAAGTGAAGCATAAAAAATGTTTACACATGCACATTTGAAATGAACAGTTGTATATGTTTCTACCCGCCCCCCTCTTTTTTTACAATTAATATCTCTGTGTTATGCCAAGTGAAATACATTCCAAATACTTGGACTCTGCTTTTCAGCAGTGTTATACAGTGCCACTTATTTGCCAAACATTTATCCATAATTGCTATTAAATCTAGGCAATTCTCTGACTGAAGCCTTCATTTGAACTTGCTATTTACCTAACCTTCATTGTACCGATGTGAGGTTTTAGCTTCAGTCTTGGCCACTTTATTACACTCTCTCCAGAAGCTAAGGAGCCCTTTGATCACTCCTGAAGTCTCATTAGGAGGACTACCTCCCTTCAAATTTAGCCTTTACTAGCACTAGATGTTTAAGCTAATTTCTTTATTTTTCATTATTTCCTTTATTTTCTTAAAGCAACAGCATTAAAACATTCTGTTCACAGTAGGTATTAATTTTCATCTTTTTCACTTTGGCTTTGAAAAACCCTCATCTTGTATAGGTAAAATTTTCATCTAAAGCTTTCTGATAACACAAATTGCATTTGCTTTTTGGACAAGGGAAGGATGGGTGACTATTAGCAGTCAACGATATTCTTTCCCTAGTATCTTATTCATAAGGAGCATTTCCTGTTTTGTTATGCATCCAACAATCAAGCTAACAAAGCACTGTTGCCTTCCACTATTTTTATTTTCCTGATGTTTTGGAAAATTACACTAATAGATTATGTTCCCATGCAGGCTGCAGTTGTTTCTGCTCTTTGGAGTTGAGTCACTACACCACTTTCCTACAACTAGCCCCATTGTTTCTTTTGAAGAAGGACAAAGAAAGCAATTTTTCTTTAGAAAGAAAACTGTTTCTCCTCCAACTTGCTTTCCTCTACTTGACAGAAGGCTATTGTTTAGCTACATGTTTAAGCTGAATGGTAAGCCAGCTATTTTGTCAATTCAAGCAACGGATCCCAAATTCACCATTTGCAATCATCACTCCTGTTGGTTTATAGATTTTCATAAAAATGATTAATCAAAAAGAACAAATTAGTGAAAATATAGGACATTACTTGAATGGCACAGAGATATATTAGGGAGAAATAAAGCAAATACAATGCATTGGTGCCTAACCTTCATTTATTTCCAAGGTTCTAAAAAAATGCTAGCTTCTAGAGGTTGCTATCAATCAAAATATGAGTATGGCATTTCACAAGAACTGCTTTCTAATTTCCAGTTGAAGTTCAGATGATCTTTAGTAATGCTAGTTGCTAGCAATTTTTCTCCTTAGAGAAAAGTCTAAAAAAAATCATAAGTCTGCTTTCTCATATTCCTGGAAAAAAATTCTGTTTCATAAGTATTCAACAACTAAAAGAGTCCTTATCAGATACTAATCTGTAAGATGGTGGTTTGTTCTCAAACTTTTGAAAATTGAAAATCTGGGCAGACACCTAAATAATTCATATTTCTAGGGTCAAATATCCAGATTATGTGATTCCCTGAATGAAGCCCAAGACTCTGTTAACTGCCTAGTTAACATCAAGCCTAAGATTCTGGTGCATGAGATCCAAGAGGAGTCCTGCCAAAAAGGGGCACTGGTCACCCTGCCTTCCTCTTCTGAGCACCACGATGAGCAGTACAATTGCTAAACTAAATCTTTCTGTGACTTCTGTTTCTCAGCACTCTCCAAACACAGCAGAAACCAAGACCTTTGTTTTAACCCTTATACACCACCAATATCAGAAGTACCTTTTCTGAAAGACAAGATGAGAATTTTATAAATTCTGTGTCTCCTATTGAGCATCTCAGTTTGTACTAAACTTTTTAGAGAAGGTAATATTTCCTCTTTTGTGGAAAGCAGTAGCAAAGACACAAGAGGATCTCCTTATTCTAAGTTGCCTACCTAAAAATGCTTAAAATACCAGTAGATTCATGGTAGGGAGTGGAGGGGGGGTATCTACAAATGTAGAGAAGACTGCTTCAAGATGGTTTATGGTTGAAGTGGTCCTAAGGGGCAGGGTGAATTGCTACGGGACAGGACCCAGTGCAGGCCATCCAATAAGTACTAAAGAGAAGGGCAGAGCCAGAGGTTTAATGTAAGCCATCGGAGTAAACAGAATTCAACTTGCATCAAACGTTTCTACATACATTAGATAGTAAGCAACTCTTAGCTCTTCTGATGCTATGGTGATGCAGATACAGTCACCTCCTCTAGTTAGACACAGCCTCCTGAGATCCCCACTAGGAGAGCACCCGTACAATTTCAGTCCATCTTTTCTCCTCAGCCCAGCTCCCTAATGCAGGGCAACCAGCAAACTCATCTCAACAATTCTGCAGAGAGCTCCCTTTTATGTTTATTCACCTACTAGAAAAAAAAAATGTTTAGGCAATTTTCTAAACTGATAGAAGAAAACATTGATTTACAATAGAAATTGTAGTTTCAAAAGATATAAATGTATTATACCAAGCCCTGACATTGGTGCCCAGGGAGAGGTCTATTCCTGTGGTTTTGCTCAACAACATTTCCCTTCACTGTGCGACCAGGGGAACATGTGTGCGTGCTCGGGCGTGATGGAGAAGTTGCAGTACGCCAGCCTCCTCAGCCAGCTGCAGAGAGTAAAGGAGCAGTCCCAAGTGATTAATCAAGCAATGGCAGAGCTAGCAACCATTCCCTATCTACAGGACATCAGTCAACAGGAGGCGGAATTGGTAAGTATTTGTTTTTCTTTGTTTAAGGCTTTCCCAGGCCCTGAGCCAACAGAAGAGTGATATGGTCTTGGGGGAAAAAAAAAAGTTGTGATAATAAATGTAGCCTGAAGGCAAACTCCCTATCTCTCATGAAGCATTTTAATGAAGAAACGGGAAAGTGTAGGGTGAATGTCTGGTTTTTCTTTGCTCACATGGACTAGTTTCCATTTTTCATAACAACAACTTTGTGATGTATTAAAGACAGAAAGGAACTGACTATTCATATTGTGTATCAGGCTTTTTGTTTTAATTTCAATGAAGTGTTTCTTAGACAATAAGATATACAATCATATGATTCTCTTCTAGGGAAAATGAGAGGACAAAAGAGATACATATATAGAAAAACAACCACAAAATAATCACTTCTAGTACTACCAAATATTGAAAGGACCAAAACAGCACATACTAGTACATTTATGTAAATCAATAAAACATTGTTTATTTGGGAAAAAAATGTAATTAGTAAAAAATAGCTGCTTTTTAAACTGAGTTTACTAGTTAACTCAGAAAACCAGACCTTTTGGCCTTATACAGACCCATTCATAACTAGTTGAGGGAATAGGTCACAAACAATTTTCAAATAGATGTGTGTATTATAATCATAATTAATATTAGAAATTGTAGCACCTTGTATGAAAAACAATTATTAAACAGTTAGCTGCCCATTCAAGGAAAGGTAAAATATACTCTATGTAGAGATCCTAATGTGTTCTAGGGAAGGGCTCTTTGCTTTGAAGCTCTAATTGAGAGTAGCTAAAACTAATTATAGACCTGAATTGACTTCACATAGTACAGCCCGAACTGATTTCCTGTAATCTTCAGATAACTAAAAGAACCTGCCCTTTTTGAGCTTTTAAAGATATAACCAAGAAATGATCTGCCAGGATTTATAATTTTCATCTAAACCTGTTTAGAGTGTATTAAATAAATACTGATATTCAGAGTAAGTATATAAAGTGGTCTGCCTTGCCAAATAATAAAACTGTGTATACCAAAGATGAAAACTATGAAGTAAATCTATTAATCAAAGAATTACTAAGTCAAAACTGGCAATAAGACTTTCTAAACCTTTAAGGTTGTGTGCAGAACACCTTCTAAAAGGCTAAGTAAGTGTTTATCCTGCCATTTATAAGGCATTCAGGAGTGCAGTAAGTTTGGAGCTTTCAAAGAGCATATTATAGCCAATTTTACATGATTAATGCTCCTCTGAGATAAGAGAAAGCAAAGAAAATGTTAATTTAGGAAGCCAGCAAAATGTTGATCCTGTCTTCCTGAAAAGCACATTCAAGATTTAAATGAAAAATACAGGGGAGTTCACTGCACTTAAGTCTTCTTAACCAAATATCTATTTTTTTGGGGGGAGGGGGAATGCTATTTTCCTGCTGGAAATACTTATTTTTCAAAATATACATAGAGCACCAAACTAGTGTTATTGACATCCCTTCCTAATATGCAATTTTTCAGTATCTGAAACCTTGGGAAATGGAATTTCATGGGATATTTTTATAATTTATATGCTCACAAGAAAAAAATTAGATATATATGGATATATATGTGCAAGCAAGACATTTGAAAAGTATGTATCTTGCAAGATCTCATCACCTTCAGTAATAGATTTTACTTTTCAACTTCCAAGTATGGGTTAACTTAGAAAATAAATCCTAGTAATACCTTGTACAGTGCTATATCAACAGTGATTGCTCAACAGAAGATATTTGAATGACTCAACTCTGCCCTCCTACGCAAGCTTTGCAATATCCAAAGCGCAGAGAGATTATCGAAGGGTTCATACCGTGTGAGGCCACAGTGAACTGAACCGGTATCTGTTCTTTTTTTAGAGAATTTTTTTTAAACTATGAATATCACAAGGCTTGATGAAGCTTTAATTTTGCAGCCACATACACATCGTGTGTACAGGATTGTTTGCAACTGGAATATTTCAGGTACCTCTTCTGGGCAAAGTGTAACATGTTTAAAACTTGCCTTTGGCATCTAAAAAAAAAGAAAGAAAAAAAAAAGACTTGATTATTTCAAAATTTTAACAAAGAAAAGAACAGTGAAAGAACCTAAATGAGCTAGATTCTTTAAGAGGCAATAAAACAGCACAATCTTAGTATTGTCCTCTGGTGAGCTTTTGCGTGATGCCTAGAATTATGATACATTAGCCTCAGGAGAAAACACTCAAATGCATTCATGTACTACATGCCATTTCCTGGGAGAATTAACTACTGCCTTCATTCTTTACAACCCAAATCTGTTTTTAACAAAACATCAACATTTACTACATTAAAACCTATACGTTTTCTACAAATTTTCAAGAAGAATCTTTCCATTGTTTCAATATTTTATGTCTGCAATAATACTCAGTAATGACTGAAGCAAAGATGAGGTGGCAGTGTTCATTGTGGGAAAGATGAGTAATAAAATCATCAGCGTACAAATGATTTTTTAATTAGGTTTTAATCTGTGTATTTAGAGAAGTTATTTCTGTGTGAATTCCACACTGATAATTTTTATCTTGGTGCCACAGCTGCAGTCGCTAATGGCAGATGCTATGGACACCCTTGAAGGAAGAAGAAGCGATAAAGAACGTGTGTGGAATACAATCCAAAAGGTAAAACTTTGAGCTGAAGGAAAAAGATATATTATTCTCAAGGAAAATGTCCATCTTGGGTCAAATCTGTTTAGAAGATAAAAAGAAAGGAAAAAGGAAAGTTCTTTAGTTTATATTCTGTTTTCTTCTTTAAGTAAATGCAGCTCTCTCCCTGAGACAAAACCAAAATCAAATATGGATTTATTTAATCTGTTCCCTCGGGTCAGCTTCCTTTCCAACAGACTGGTCATATGTTTTCGTGATTCTGCTCATTTTCATATTGTTTGAAAGTGTCTGCTTCTCCAATATTGGTTATGAGAAATCTTTAAAGCCTTTTCATCAGTATTTGAGTCCATTCCCCAACTGTTTTCCCCAGTTTCTGTCACTTGAGAAATAATGGCGGGGCTGGGATTATAGCTCAGTGGTAGAGCACACTACCCAGTGGTAGTGTAAGGCACTGGGTTCGATCCTTAGCACCACATAAGTAAATAAAATAAAGGTAGTGAGTTCATCTACAACTAAACATTTTTTTTTTTAAAGAAAGAATGGCTACATTTCCTAGAATGGTGAGTAACATGTTGGTGGTTAGAAGTGGAGGAACATTCCTTCCTTGGCCACTGGAGCTCAAATGCAACAAGCAGAGTTGCACCTGGACCCAGTACTTGAGAGAGTTGTGCGACACTAAAGGAGCACAGAGAAAACTGTAAGCGTCTGTAGTGTTGGGTCTCCAGTCCAGCTCCAGGTAGTAACTTCTGACAGTTTGCTCCCCAGTCTCCTCCCATCGCTGTCAGAACCCAAAAAGGGAGACTGGTGTCAGGATATGTGGAAAGAGCAGAACAAAGAAGCCTTCATTGAAGAGGTAACCAACATCCCTGAGGGACTCTGGTACATCTAAGGAAGTACATGTCTCCTGAAATCAACTTATTTGTGCTAAGATACATATAAAACATAAATCAACAGAACTGAGCAAATATGTGCTGCCTATCTACTGTGCTGGAAAGCACCCTAGGTATTAGGGATATTGGGCTAAGAAAAACAGACATGGCCCCTACCCATAAGGATGGGCCATGCCATCTAGACAGCTACGTATATGTTTATTGAGTATTACAGGAAAAAAGGAGATATTCAGGGACCTGTGGCAACAGATAGCAGGAGAACAGCCTGACCTGGGAGATCAGAAAAATCCATCTCCAAGAATGTGATGTGTATACAATATTTCAAGGATGTCTCGTAGTCATCCAGGTAAAGGGTGAGATTTCCAGAGGGAGCAGTTTGCTCCAAGAGCACAAAGAAAGTGTGGCATGTCACAAAGCTGACAAAAGACTAAAGTAAAGAAGATATTTCAAAAAGAAGCACAGTGGCAACTGAAGTCACGTCACAGGTCTTACAAATTGAGCTAAGGATGCAGAATGTTTCCAAGTATATTTATCTAGAAAATGGATTGAGGACAACTGTAGAGCCGTGGTAAGAATAGTTTGAGGGGCTCCAGAAATGTGTGGAGGAGAGTTATTAGAGATGAGGGTCATCCAGGGGAGGTTTGGTGGTGGCTTGATTGAAGGCAGTGGGCGAAGAAGAGAGAAGCAGACAAACAAAAAATATTCAGGAAGCCAAAGCTGTAGGCCTTGTTCACTGTTGGGATGCTGGAATTGAGAGAATACTCAAGGTTAAAAAGGATGCCTAGTGATTAGGCCGGGGATAAGGAGGTTTGTTAATGCCATTTCCTAAGGAAGGAAATTGTCTTGGCTTTTGGCTGAGAATATAAATTCCTTTAGAGTCCAGTCAGGAGACAGAAACCATACTAAATATTTGAATAATTCAATATGAAGAATGGTTAACTAACTATGAAACTATTAATTAGGTAACTGAAAAAGCAAAGTAGAATAGTAAGTTTTCATAGAGGAAGCAATTAAAGAAAGCAACCACCATCCCTCAGGGCTAGGGAACCAGAGAAGGAATTGGAATGACTACAACTTAGAAATTTGGAACAGGGATCCTACTGAGCCAAAACTCAGACCTCTAATAGAAGACCTTGCTCAGCTCCTCCTGGTGTCACTCAGCTCAAAGGAGAGGTCCTGATGAGCTGGAACCCGGACCTCCCAGAAAGTCTAACTTGTGGAGAATGACCGGGAGGGAAGTGGTGATGGGGGTAATTCTGCCACTTCAGGGAAAACTACATTCCCCTGCTACTTAAAAAAGTCCTTTTTTTAATTTATTTTTTAAATACATGGCAATAGTGGAATGCATTATACTCATTATTACCCATATACAGCACAAGTTTTCATAACTCTGTATATAAAGTATGTTCATGCCAAATTATGCCATTATTATATGTACTCTTTTTTTGCATTACAATTCTTAATACACATATATACCACAATTTTTCTTATCTCTGTTTGTATATAAGCTATGTTGACACCAAATTCAAATCTTCGTACATATATTTTGTATAACAATAACCCTCACATGGGGCTGGGGATGTGGCTCAAGCGGTAGCGCGCTCGCCTGGCATGCGTGTGGCCCAGGTTCGATCCTCAGCACCATATACAAACAAAGATGTTGTGTCCGCCAAAAACTGAAAAATAAATATCAAAAAGTTCTCTCTCTCTCTCTCTCTCTCTAAAAAAATAAAAATAAAAATAAATAACCCTCACATTCCACCATCCTTGCTATTCCCCTTCCCTTTCCCTCTCCCTCCCACCCCTCTTCCCTATCTAGAAATAATATTCCTCCCATGCTCTCCCTCCCTACCCCACTTTGAGTCACCCCACTTATATCAGAAAAACATTCGGCATTTGTTTTATTGGGATTGGCTAACTTCACTTAGCAGAATCTTCTTTAATGCCATTCATTTACCTGAAAATGCCATGATTTTATTAATTTATTTTATTATTTTATTAATATTCCATTGTGTATAAATGACACTTTTTTATCCATTCATCCACTGAAGGACATCTAGATTGGCTCCACAGTTTAGCTATTGTGAATTGTGCTGCTATAAACATTGATGTGTCTGTGTCTCTGTAGTATGCTGATTTTAGGTCCTTTGGGTATAGTCTGAGAAGAGGAATAGCTGGGTCAAATGGTGGTTCCATTCCCAGATTTCCAAGGAATCTCCATACTTCTTTCCAAATTGGCTGCACCAATTTGCAGTCCCACCAGCAATGTATGAGTGTACCTTTTTCCCCACATCCTTGCCAATACTTGTTGGTGTTTGTCTTCATAATAGCTGTCATTCTGAATGGAGTAAGATGGTATCTTAGAGTAGTTTTGATTTGCATTTCTCTGACTGCTAGAGATGATGAGAATTTTTTCATACATTTGTTGTTGATTGTATATCCTCTTCTGAGAAGTGTCTGTTCAGTGAAACAGGTGGTATCACTACACCAGCCCTTAAACTGTACTACAGAGCAATAGTAACAAAAACAGCATAGTATTGGCACCAACACAGGCTGGTAGACCAATGGTACAGAATAGAGGACACAGAGACTAACCCACAAAATTACGATTATTTTATATTAAACAAAGGTGCCAAAAGCATGCACTGGAGAAAAGATAGCATCTTCAACAAATGGTGCTAGGAAAACTGGAAATCCATATGCAACAAAATAAAATTGAATCCCTATCTCTCACCATGCACAAAACTTAACTTAAAATGGATCAAGGATCTAAGAATTAAACCAGAGACTCTGTGTATAATAGAAGAAAAAGTAGGCCCTCATCTTCATCACGTGGGGCTAGGCCCCAACTTCCTTAATAAGACGTCTATAGCACAAGAATTAAAACCAAAAATCAACAATTGGGATGGATTCAAACTAAAAAGTTTTTTCTCAGCAAAAGAAATAATCTGTGATGTGAACACGGAGCCTACATCCTGGGAGCAAATTTTTACCCCTCTCACATCAGATAGAGCTCTAATCTCTAGGGTAAATAAAGAACTCAAGAAGATAAGCACCAAAAAACCCCCCACAAATAATCCAATCAATAAATGGGAAAGTCCTTTATTCCTCCTCTAGTGCCCACTATTGCTAGAACAAAGAGTTAGCAAAGCAAAAATGGGGTTTGCAGAGTGCCAGCATCACAGAGCAGACCACAGAAGGGTAGATTCAGAGTTGAGAGACTTGGGGTAGTAATAAGCACAAAAGTCTATTGAAACTGAGGTGCTGGCAAGATACCCAAGGGAATGTACAGAAGCTTAGAGTTCTAGATAAAAAGAGTAAAAGAAAAAAGTGGGGAAAAAAAGACTGAATAGAGACAGAGATTTCTTAGTCATTGGCCAATTGGTATTAAGTGAAATCATTTGAGTGGGTGATATTACTGAGAAAGAGTGTACAAAGAAAGGAAAGCTTTGAAGAGCACATTGCAAATATAGGAAGAGAAACCTACAAAAGGAACTAAGAAGGGCTAGTAAAAGGGATTAAGCGAGAGGTCAAACAAACCCAGTGCTAAAGACTGGGTTGTCAAGCAATGTAAGCAAATGTTTCTGTGGACCATAGAAACAATGTTTAAAATGGGGTCAGCAACTAGACCCCTGTTTCTCATACTATACAAAAATCAGCTCAAATGGACCCAAGGCCTAGGAATTAGACTGGAAACTGTGCCACTCCCATAAAAAAAAAAAAAAATGTAGGGTTAACATTCCAACATACAGACAGGACAAGGATTTCCTGAACAAGACTCCTAAAGCTCAGGAAATAGTGTCAAGGATTAATAGATGGGATAGCATCAAATTTAAAAGCTTGTTTACAGCAAAGAAAACAATTGAGAATGTAGAGAGGAGCTGGAGTTGTAGCTCAGTGGTAGAGCGCTCACCTAGTGCAGGTGAGGCACTAGGTTCGATCCTCAGCACCACGTAAAAATAAATAAATAAAAATAAAGGCATTGTGTCCACATACAACTAAATATACATATTTTTTTAAAAAAAATATGGAGAACCTACAGAATGCAAGAAAATCTTTGCTAACTACTCTTCTGTTTTGCTCAGCTTTTTCACTGCTGTGACCAACAGACCTGACAAAAACAACTAGAGGAGCAAAAGTTTACTTCAGGGCTCATGGTTCAGAGGTCTCAGTCCATAGACAATTGGCTCCATTCCTCAGGGCTTGAGGTGAGGCAGAACATCTTGGCAGGAAAGTGTAGTAGAGGAAAGAAGCTCAAGAAAGACATCACCCCAGGAAGCAGAAGACACTAACTAAGCTCAGCTCAAAAAATATATTTACCTTAAAGGCACACCCCAATGACCCTCCTCCACCAGCCATACCCTACCTGCCTACAGTCATCACTCAGTTAATCCTTATCAGGGAATTAAAACACTGATTGAATTAAGGCTCTCATAACCCAATGATTTCACCTCTAAACCTTCTTTCATGAGCTTTATATAAGAGCTTTCAGGGGACAACTAGTATGTAAACCATATTATCTTCTGACAGAGAATAAATATCAGAATATTCAAAGAACTCAAACAACTTACCACCAAAAAAAACCAAACAACCCAATCAATAAATAGGCAAATGAACTAAGCAGACACCTCTCAAAATAAGAAACACAACAGCCAACAAATATATTTTAAAAGTTCAACATCTTTAGCAATTAGGTAAATACAAGTCAAAACTACACTGAGATTACATTTCATATCAGTCAGAAATGGCAGTAATCAAGAATACAAACCATAATAAATGCTGGAAAGGAACACTTTTACACTCTTGGTGTAATTGTAAATTACTATAACCACTATGGAAATCAATATAGAGGCTCCTCAAAGTCTAGGCATGGAACCACCACATGACCCAGCTATACCACTCCTCAGTATCTATCCTAAAGAATTAAAGTCATCATACTATAGTGATACATGTATGACCATGTTTATAGCAACACAATTCACAATAGCCAAATTATGGAATCAACCTAATGGATAAAGAAAATATGTATACACACACACACATACACACACACACACACACACACACACACAAATGGAGTTGTATTCAGCCATAAAAAGAATAAAATAAAATTATGTCATTTGCAGGAAAATAAATGGAACTTGAGAGCATTATGTTAAGCAAAATAAGCCAAACTCATAAAGTTAGGGGTTGAATGTTTTCTTTCATATGTAGAAGCTAGAGAAGAAAAGGAAGAGAAAGCAGTGGGGGTCTGGGTAGCTCATAAAAATGGAAAGGAGAGCAGTAGAGGAAAGTGACCAGAGGAGGAAAAGAAGGAAATGGAAATATTCTAGGGAATGACATTGACCAAATTATATTGTTATATAATGTACATGTATTAATATGTATCTATGAATTCCACTATTGTGTATTGTATATACCAATAAAGAATATGGGAAAAATAAAAATCAACATTCCTTATCCAAATATATTTTGATAATATAATATTTCTTTGAGAATATTCCTTATAAAAAATATGTTAATTTAAAAATCATTCTTAAATGAAATAAAATGGGGTCAGTAAACAACACTCTGCAAGTCAAATCTAACACACAACCTACTTTTGTCAGTAAAGTTTATTGCATACAGCCATGCCAATCATTTACATATCGTCTACATCAACTTAGCTAAGTTGACTAGTTGCCACAACCACTGTTACAGATCACAAAGTCTGACATATTTACTACCTAGCCCTATACAGAATAACTTAGCTATATTCTGATTTAGAGCATTTTCCTTCCCAGAAATATTTGCATTAGTAAGTTAATATTTAAATTTACGAATCCAAGTGATGAAAGGGCAACAGTCCAATTATTAAATTGCAGAGACCAGCCACAAAGGTGGAAGAGTACAACATCTATCTGTATCCTGTAGACAACTACTTATTCCAGCTCACTCTCACTCTAAGCAAGCGTTTTGGATACCCTTGTTCATAGGAATGCTTAGCCTGTGGTTTCTCATTCTGTCCCTAATTCAGTTATCTATTACTGCTTAACAAACCACCCTGTTACCGTTTGGATAAGAGGTGTCCCCCAAAAGCTCCTATATTAACGCAAGAATGTTAGGAGGTGAAATGATTGGATTGTGAGAGCTGTAACTTAATAATCATTCCTCCTCTCGTGAATGGTCTGTGTTGCTAACCATAAGTAGGTAGGGTCTGGCTGGAGGAGGAAACAAGGGCCATACCCTGAAAGGACGCATCTTCCCTGTGGTCTCTCCTCTCTCTCTGCTTCTTGATGGTATCTTGAGCTGAGCAGCTTTCCTCTGCTGGACTCTTCCCCCATGCTATTATGCCTTACCTTGGGCTCCAAGCAATGAAGCCAGCCATCTATGAACTGAGACCTCTGAAATCATGAGCCCGAAATAAACTTTTCCAACAATTTGATATTATCAGACCTCTATGTTGACAATACCACTAGGTAGCTCTTGCAATTACTCTCTGACAGTTCAATCTAGTGGCTTCTGTGCATGGGTTAGAGTCCTGTGAAGGTAGGAATTGTCTGACCTCCAAAATGGCTGCTAACATAGCTGACACTTGGCACTTATCAGCTGAGGCAACTGACTGGAATGCCTAAGTTTGATCTCTCCACATGAATTAGGCTTTAAACAGCATTGCAGCTGGGTTCCAAAAGGAACTATTTCCAGAGATAGGAAGTAAAAACTATCAGTCCTCTTAAAGGCTAGTCCCAGAACTGGCAGAGCAACTCCACCATATTCTATTGGTCAGAGCAGTCACAGACCAGCCTGGATTCAAACAGCTGGGGAATAAATTAATGAAAAGGTGACATGCGCATTCAGTGAGAGAATGAAATAATGGCGACCATCGTCCAGACAATGTAGAGTAGCAAAATGGCTCTGTGACCCCAGATGGAAAAATACCTTCAAGCAAGAAGGAGTTGGGAAGATGGTAAAGTCAAAGCATCCCAGGCCTCGAAGATTGTGACACAACACAGCCACTGCACCCAACCACTGGGTGTCTAGAAAGACTCACTGGTGAGCAGCCAATCTTTCCAAATTAAAAGACCTGGTAATGATCATAGCTTTCTAAATGGAAGCTCCTGAGAGGTCTTTAGGAAGATGTGAATGGGAAGGAACAGGGTGCCAAATTTTTCCCAAGGGCTTTTAATTTGGTTAATGTGACTCCACAAAGGATGATCGTATCACTTTCAGACAATTCCGGTAGCAAGTAAGTAATTTCCTTTTACTGCTACAGAGTTAATTTGCGTGTGCAGGAAAAAAATAATTAAAAAAAAAACCTAATTGTACAAGCTACACTGTGTTCTGATCTCACTAGAAGTTGATATCAACATCACCACCTCTGAGATCTGTTATCTGTAATAGAAACAGCTGTTGTACCTAATGAAAACACTTGAAATTTTCATCTGAAGCAGCAGAATTATAGCAGAAGCTCCTAGTTCCACATAGTTAAAGGGTCTGTCAGAATCTCCATTACCTAACACAATTTTCTGGGCTCCACTTTGTTATAGGTCTATAAAAACCCTATCAAGATGAAATCTGATTCATGAGAGCTGACCTCCTGTCTACATTTTTTTTTTGTTTGTTTTCTTTGAAGTTTCTCTAAGAACCCAAAAAGAGAGGGTATGAAAACTGTCATTTTTCCCCCTGATTCATCAGAATAATTGTTTTGGTTTGGTTTGGCTTTGCAAAGTATTCCATTTGTACTAAATAACTCAAGATAGATAACTTATGTTGGTTTAGCTACATAGACACAAAATTAAGTAAGTTGTATTAAAAAACAAAAACGAGGAAAGGGGCTGGAGCTGTAGCTCATTGGTAGAGCGCCCGCCTCGCATGTGTGAGGTACTGAGTTCAATCGTCAGCACCATATAAAAATAAATAAAGATATTGTGTCCAACTACAACTAAAAAATATATTTTAAAAGGGGGGGAGGTACATAGGTTCATTTTCTTATGTCAGAAAAATCCCATGTCATAGCATATTTAATTAAATGTATCAGACTTTTCATTATTTGAGTCTATAACAAAAGTCCCTAGGGAGCACACCCTTTTGCATCCCACAGATCCCACACTGCTCCTTCATGGGTTCACCCAAAATTTACTGGGTTTCTCTCCTGCATCAGACTCTGTCCTAGACATTGGAGATGCAGCCATGTAACAGCAGTACAGCAGTGCCATTGCAGTGTTTGTTTCCTATTGAAGTAGGCAATACAGGACCTAAGAGAAATAGAGAATATGTGATAAAGTAATAAATTCCATTGGGGGGGGGTGGGAAGCATAATAGGAAAATGAAAAGGCCCAAGTGGGGGAGAAATTCATGCAAATATCTGGGGGAGATCATTCCAAAAGAGGAAAGAGCATACGCAAACCCCTGGTTGAGTATGCTGGACATGTGCAAGGAACAGCAAAGAGGGCAGGGTGACTGGAGAGCAATGAAAGAGGAATAAGGTGACATGAAGGAGGACACAATACTTTGCAAAAACAAATAAAAACCTCAGCACTCTAAGATGCCAAGTGGAGAGTTAGAAATTGATTGAAGGGGGCAAGGGTAAAAGCAGGGACACTAGTAAGTATGTTATTGCAGTGATCCAGGGGAGTGCTCAGGGTGGCTTGGACCTTAAACCCTGCTGGTGGCCCTGCAGGTGAGAAGTGGTCAGATTCCGTCTTCTATTCAGAACAACAGCAAAAGCTTATTTAGTGAAAGAGGCTAAAACTGTAAAACAAACAAACAACACTCTGAACCAGAAATTAGTTGACAAATTAGGTCTGTAATAAATCAGGTCAGATGTCACTTCCCTCCTCTGGGCCTCAGTTTTCTTGACTGTAAAATAAGAGTATTGGACTCGAAGATTCTCAAGCCCTTTATCAGCTCTGAATGAATGGGTCCGTTGAAATCCAGACCACCAAAATTTAACAATAAGAGTTAATATTTACTCTTTATAATATTTATATATAACAACAGTCTCCTTTTCACTACACATTTATAAATTCACTAAAATAGTAAGTGTATTAAACAGAGAAGTTTAACAGTTTGCCTAAAGTCACACAGCCAGTAACTCTCAGAGCCAAGACTTGATGTGATTTTGAAGCATAATCTTTCTTTGATAGAAGCCCAAGATTTGTGCTGCTTGAAAAATTGAGTGACAAGCACAGTATGATGGCTGAACATTCTAGTATAAGTCCAAGTGGCAAACTAAAGTGACCTCCAGCCAAAGTGAAGTTTGGCCATGAACTAACCCACTTTATAATCAATTCTCAAAATAAAGTTTTTCAATCCAAGCCAAAGAAGTCACTGAGGAATTTTTGGTTTAGTTTATCCTTATAACCCACTTGTGTATGATCCTGCTTCTCTGTTCCTTTATTTTGCATTTATAGCCAGAAAGAATACCAAGCTTAAATCTGCAAATCCTTGACCTTTAATTCAGCTCCCACTCAGGCGCCCTCAAGCAAGCCACAGCCTCCTGAGAAATGTAAGGTGTTGATACCTGTTCCACTTTCAGATTCAACAATTTTGTGTTACTCACCATTGAATCCTGATACCCCTTCAAGTCTTAGGAACTAGGTCTGAAGATAAATAGAAAGGGGGGGTCTCGAAAAAACATCCTCATTCCAGCTATTAAGTTGGAACACTCCTCTTTCTCCCCACCAAGAATCAAACAGTAAGCAACTCTCTGCAATCAAAAGGAAAAGTTCCTTGTTCTTCGTTTACAAAGCTCAAGTGTCTCACTGAGAAGATCAGCATTTAACCTTGTAAAACATATTGTCTTGTTCTACTATGCCTCTGGATCACTGATTTGAGACTAAATGAGGAAAAATAAACTTTGTTATTTTAAAAATGAGAGAAATGCTCTGCAATATAATCACGGAGCCTGTGAGTTTTCATGAGGAGAAATGCTTCTTTGAAATTTCACCTAGGATTATGACGTACATCAATGAATCCTACTGACATGTAAGTGGGTATCTTTAAATCATTCATATGAATGCATTCAAAATTATTTACCTTTTTGTGTTCCTTTTAATCTCAGATCTTTAACTTATAAATCATACGCATTGTCATCATACAGAAATGACATTCACTGATACACTAATTTGGTTATTTCGAGTCATATGTCACTTAGCAACTTTGCTCCACTCAGGACTGTTGACACAGGCAAAACAAACAGGGGAGGATACAAATTTGGGGAATGGGGCAGGGGCAGTCAGGTTGAGGAAGAAGAGATGAAAGCAAATGGGAACATTTTATGTACTTTCCCCCTCCACATTCAAACCTGAACCCTTCCAGAAACTCTTCAGAGAGAGATTGCACACACGGCACTATCATTCACCGGCCAGTCATTTGGGCTGACAAATATGTGGTTGGGTTAGATCTTCTGAGAGTACTGCTGTCTTTTCAGAGATTCAGCAGTCGTACCATTCATTTGCAAAGCAGTTTTTCCGGCAATCAGGCTTTTCCTGTGTGTCTTGTTCTTTAAGGAGTCTCCGCAGATTTATTGCAATTTGATTGTGAATCTTCCAGCTTCTGGTTATGGGCTTCCTCATTAGCATATCCCCAAATTCCTTTACAGTGTGTGCTCTGAGCACCGCTAAGCAGTTCTGTCCATGGCATAACGCAGCTCAAGTAGGGAAGCCTAAGTGCTCATATTGCTGACCATGCTGGGGAGGGAGGAAAAACTGCAGGCAGGCAGGAAGGGAGACAAGGCCCAAAGAGCTGAACGATGCCAGTCTCCTGGGATAAATCATCACAATTCTCAGGATAAATTGAGTCTGTGCCAATGGGTATCCAGGACAGCCTCCTCTAGTGGAGAAGCCTTCAAAAATCTCTGGCAGAATGTAATGATTGAGCCTTGGGGCACGCAGACCTGAAGAGGAGGACCCCATCCTTCAGGGTTACACACAGCAAAGCCAACTGTAGCCTGAGGAATAGAGAAAGTCAAAAGCCTGAGTTCCATCCAACTCCCTACCACAGTGAAATGCTGCAAATCTAGATGATGAGTTGCAGTTACCACTTATGCCTATCTCTCTGTCCCTTGACCAGAACGGGAAAGTATGGAGTACATTTGTTGTGTCAGTCAGCTTTCCAACATTGTGACAAAATACTTGAGGTAATCAATAAGGGAAAACATTTATTTTGGCTTAATTTGACAACTTTTAGTCCCTGGTGGCTTGGCCCTCTTGCTTTGAGCCTGTGGTAGCACAGTTTATCTTGGTAGGAGAGCACAGCAGAGAAGGCCCGTGTTACTCACCTCATAGCTTCTGGAAAGCAAAGGAAGAGACAGGAAGGGGCTGAAGTTCCAGTGTCCCTTCCAAGGATGTGCTCCTCATATCTAACTTCCTTTCACAAGGCCCCTACTTAAAGTTCTGTCACCTCCCAATAGTACCACAGGCTGGTGACTAAGGCTTCAACACATTAGGCCTTTGGGGAGATAATCAAGACCCAAACTGTAGTATTCATTAAACATTTTCAGCAGCTGCATCTGCCAATCACCCATTTCCCACCTGTACTTGGCCTTGCCTCCAAAACTAAGCACACTTCTTTTATATCCTTTGTTTACTGAACTACTGACTTTCAAAAACTTTGATGATTTGGCAGGAAATTTCTATAGTGGAAGAAGTATTTCCGTGCAAGAGTCAAATCCTAACACGGCCCTCATCTAGGGAGCATGTACCAGGAGCTTAGCCATTTTTAAATAGAATTTTTTCAAAGTGCAGACAGAGCTAATATGATATCGTGCACATGGACCTAATAAAATATTTTGCTACTCAACAAATTATCAAGCTATCTTCCTGTCTGAAGCTTGTTTCTGAGTAACTATAACAATTGAAACAAGCTATAGAAAATTTTACTTCATATAAATAAGTTAATATTGATGATGATGAATGTTATCAGTGATTATTATTGATCTCCTTATGTGCCAAGCTCTTCAACACATTATCACATTTAATGATTGCAACAACCCTAGCATAAAGGCATCGTTATCTCTCCTTTGAAAGAGGAGGAAAAAGAGATTTGTAAAATTAACAAAGAAACAAACACAAGTTTGTAATGCTAGGGTTTAAGTCAAAGGCCCTGTTCCCAATCACTCTCTGAAATATTTATGTTTAAACAAATGCAATTGCTAAAAGTCAATGGCACGAAGAACACTGACTAACCCAAGCGCAGACCTGTAAGGAAGCCAGTGAGACAGGCTTTGAGTCTTCTTTGTGGCAGTAAGTGGGATAGAAGTATCAGAGTCTATTGCAGGCATCCACCATCCTTCTCTAGAGCACAGCCTACTGCCCATCTGGACACTTACCCACATTGCTTTGTAGCAGCTGCCTGACCAAACCTGAACTCCAGCACCCACAACTCTTGCCTAAATCGTACTGATTTTATGTCTTCCTTCAGTAGACACATCATGTTTAATTTTGCTTTGACAATTCATCATTTTTCTTCTTCCTGCAACTTCAGGACTTCAAGAAAACAGGTAGAGGTCTAATCAGTTACTCAACAAATTATCAAGCTGTCGTCCTGTCTAAAGCTTATTGTTGCTCTGAAGGTCACTCTTCAGCAAGTTATCTGCATTAGCATTCTGGGGTGCTTCAGGCTTCCAAGGAAAACACAGTTCTATGGTACATATGGACCATAACTTCACCCCAAGTTTTACCATAACAACACAGAAGATCTTGAGGCTGGAATTGGAACAAAGCATCATTTACTTCCTTCTAAGTTCTTTGCCTGCCTGACCCATTTACAAGCTAATATAGGGAAGTGACTAAGCAGAAATGGGAAGTGCTCATATTATTTCAAATCTGAAGGTGTTTTATCTTTGCAAAGGTTTTTCAGAATGCATCTTTTAAAAGTTGAGTGTAAAATTGATTGGGGAACATAGGAGAAGAACATATATCTCGATTGTATTTTTGGACTGAAGAGGAAGTTTGCAGTTCATTCTACAAGTTGCTTCCTTTAAATTACTAAAAGTGTCTTCTTCGCTTGGTAGCCTAGCATTTTAGTGCATATATTTTATACAGTTATGCAATTCTTCATAATTCTTGAAAATAACAGAACAACAGCTTATACCACTTCGTGGCTAAATGAACCATAGGACATCTTCCATTCTGTATTGAAAGTGGAATTAATACGGAGTTCACAGCAATTGACTTGTAGTTTATTCAGTCATTTGCAATATACTCATTACAGCTTCCCTATTTTGGAGAAGGACAAAAATAAAAGTAACTTTATATGCAATTATATGGGAAAGTATGGGTCATTTGTCTTTCTATGACTTTCTTAAAATATGCATTTGGAGACGAAGACAAGATACACAAATTCTCTAAACACAAATAAACCCATATCTCTTAGCATTATCAAAACTGTGTGAAACTTATATGTACTCTAATTAAATGGCTTTTTGTTGGAGAAAAGACTAGAGGAACATGAGATGTCTGGTGAAAAGACAACTATGCACATACTTTGGAGAGATCCTAGCCAGAGATAGAGTAAAGTGAGGCCCATCTGCATAAAAGGAATTCATGATATTTTTGCTTCTTTTGACATATGCTGGATATAACCCTGCCACATCAGTATTAGAAAAATACAACTAAACCATAAAGTTTAAATGTGATCTTGAATCTCAAAACAAAATGCCCAAAATGTCCAAATTTCAATCAGAGATCACTCATCAAGACAAGAACTAGGAAGACTCAAGTCGAATAAAGAAGACCATCAATAGATGCCAAGACAGAAATATGAGAAATGTTAGAATTATCTGACAAATATTTTAAAACAACCATCACAAAAATAACCAATCATAAACATACCTCAATGAAAAAATAGTCTCAGCAAGTAAATAAAATCTCATCAAAAGTAGAAGCTATAAATTAGAAACAAATCAAAAATTTAGAACTGAAAAATAACTAAACAAAATTGGGTGGGCTCAACAGCAGAATGAAGGGAACAGAGGGACAAATCAGTGAAATGACAATAGGACAATGGAAATTATCAAATATGAACAATAAGGAAAAAATAGACAAGGAGAAAACTGAACAGAACCTCTGGGACCTGGGAGTTAGAGAAGCAAAGAGAACTTTCCAAATTTCCAAAAGACATACAACTATAGATTCAAGAGGCTGAATTAACTCTAAAAAAAAGACAAAACCTAAAGAAATTTACACATAAAGAAATTTACAGAGAACATATCAGAATCAAACTCCTGGAAACGAAAGACAAAAACTCTTGAAAGCAACAAAAGAGAGATGTGCACCACGTAATAAGGAAAACAACTCAAATTTTAACAGTGGCTTTTTTCATAAGAAAATATGGAGGCCAAAAGCAAGTGGCTCAATATTTTTCAAGTATTAAAAGAAAATAATTTTTAACACAGAGTGTTATACCCAATGAAGATATCTTTCAGGAATAAAAAAGAAATCAAGGCATTCTTAGAAAAAAACCTAAAAGAATTTGTCAATAGCAGAGCTACCCTAAAAATAATGACTAAAGTAAGTTCTCTAAGTGGAAAAGAGACAATGAAAGAAAGATCTCAAAATAAAAGGCTGAAAGAATACAACAAGCAAACTGTGAGTATAAATAATAAACTTTCTTTTTGCTCTTCATGGTATCTGATGATGGAAGCAAAAATACTAACATTGTATAATGTGGTTCTAAATGTATATACAGGAAACAAGATAAGAATACTGTAAACTGGGAAGAATGAAGAGATTTGAAAAGTATTGATTTTGAACTTCAGTCACACAAATGAACACACACAATATATACATATAAAATACCTGGAGCAACTACATAAAAAGCAATACAAACAGATAGACTGATGTGATACAGCAATCTGTATACGGGGTAAAGTTGGGAGTTCATAACCCGCTTGAATCAAACTGTGAAATATGATGTATTAAGAACTATGTAATGTTTTGAACGACCAACAATAAAAAAAGATATACACAAAGTGTAATTCTAAAAAATATATAAGTACTCATGAGTAAGACAAAAAATAAAATATAGACTAAGCTCCAACATACCAGTAATTACATTAAATTTAAATGGCCTAAACACAGCAATTAAAAAGCAGAAATTGGCACAGTTGATTTCAAAATATGACCCAACTACATGTTAGCTACAAACTTAGTTCAAATGTAATAGCACAGGCAAGTTTGAAGTCAAAGGACAGAAAAAGATAGACCATGTAAACATTAATAAAAGAAAAGAAGTGATGACTGATATTAGACAAAGTAGATCTCCAAACAAAGAAAATTACCAGAGACAGGAAGGGATATTCTATAATAATAAAAGGATCAATCCAAAAAAAAAAGATATAGCAATTCTAAATGTGTGTGCACAAACAATAGGACTTGAAAATATATAAGGCAAAAGTTGATAGGATTAAAGGGAATAATAGACATGTCCACAATTTCAATTGGAGATTGTAGACATATTGATGGAACAAATGTAAAATATAAAATACAAAATCATCAAGGAAACAGAATAACTCAATTATACCACAAACAGGACCATTGGCCAATGCCATCTAACCGACATTTATAGAAAAATTCATCCATAAAGAGCAGAATATACATTCTTTTCAAATGTCCATGTAACGTGTAACAAATAGACTCTATCCTAAATCATAAATGACTTTAAGGATTTTTTCCAAAACTGAAGTAATAAAGAACATATTCTTCAACACAATAAATACAAACTTAAAAGTCAATAACAGAAAAATAATAAGAACTTCTCCAAAGGCTTGAATAATAGTTCATGGATCAAAAGAGAGACACAAGAAAATTGGAAAAAAAATACACTGAACACAACATATCAAAATGTGTGGTACATAGCTACAACATCACTAAGAATTTTATATCACCAAATGTATGCATTATAAGAGAAAAATCTCAAATCAGTAATTTGAAGCCCTATCTCCAAAACCTAGAAACAGAAAAGGAAAATAAATACAAAGCATGCAGAAAGAAAAATCTATAATAAAGACTAGAAATCAATGAAATTGAAAACAGAAAAAAGAAAAATCAATGTAACAAAAAGCTGACTCTTTAAATAGATCAATAAAGTTTAAGTCATCTGGCAAGACTGATAAAGAAAAAGAAGACACAAATCACCATTATCAGTAATAAAATGGAGGGCTGAGGTTATGGCTCAGTGGTAGAGCACTTGCCTAGCATGCATGAGGCACTGGGTTCCATCCCCAGGACCACATAAAAAAACTAAACAAAATAAAGGTATTGTGTCCATCTACAACTAAAAATATTTTTTAAATAATAATAATAAAATTCTGCAGCCATTAAAAGGATAGGGGAATGCTCTAAACATTTCTACCTATAAAATACAACAACTTAGATTAAATGTACCAGTTCCTTAAAAAAAATGTAAACTACCATAACTTATCCAATATAAAATAATCTGAATAACCCTATAACTATTTATAATTATAAACTCCCCAAAGGGAAATCTTTGAGCTTACCTGATTTCACTGGATAATACTACTATTTAAAGAGTTAACCCTAATTCCACATAATTTTCTTTTTTTAAACCAGTTTGGCAAGTTATCTACATAATTTATTTTATTTATTTATATTATTTAATTTACTTATTTATATTATTTAATTTATTTAATTTATTTTAAAGACTACAAAATGCTTCCCAATTTATATTATAAAACTAGTATTATTCTGTTACCAAATCAGACCAAAACAGTACCAAAAAAGACAAACCAGTATGTATTGTGAATATAGATTTAAAAATCCTTAAGTTATTAGCAATTAGAATTCAGCAATATATAAAAATAATTTTGTGCTATAACCAAGTGGGGATTATTCCATAGGTGCAAGGATGTTCAAGTATTTAAAAATCAATGTATTCTACTATAGTAACAAGCTATGGACAGAAAATCAACTGAGCACATCAAGTAAAAGAATGTTTGTTTTCCCTTTAGGATCAGGATCAATTCACCAGCCTTATTCAGCATAGTGCTGGAAATTCTAGGCACTGCAATAAGGCAATAAAAAATAATTATAATATATTTGTTCCGAAATGAACAAATAAAACAAAAAGCCCAAAGAGCCATGATCTAACTCACAGAAATTAATTCAAAATAGGCCATAGACTTAAATGTAAAACTTTTAGAAGAAAACCAGGAGAAAATCTTTGTAGATGACATAATTGTCTCATAGAAAATCCCACAGGATATACAAAAGACTCAGTGACTTTGAGATAAAAGTTCAAAATTCCATGGTATTTCTATGTACTAGCCGGGATTATGGACACTGGAACTTAAGATAGAGTACCCTTTACAATTGTTCAAAAAATTATTTAAAAATTTTCAAGATAAAATATTTTGGTTTGAATCTAACAAAGCATATGCAGGACTTGTATGCCAAAAATACACAAAACAGTGATGTAAGAAATTGAAACTCTAAAGGGAGAGAGGGAGAATTAGAAAATTTAGAAGACGTTGCATAGTATAGACATCAGTCTCTCATAATTGATATGGCGTTTTAACATAATTTCTATTAAAATTCTAGCAAGATGTTTCATAGGGACAGACAAGATTATGCTAACATTTATATAGAAAGGCAAAGGAAACAGACTAGCTAAAACACTTTGGGAAAGAATGAAGTGGGAGGAATCAGTCTACCCAATTTAAAGATGTTTTATATAGCTACAGTAATCAAGACTTTGTGGTATTGGTAGAGGGACAGACACATAGCTCAATGGAACAAAATAAAGAACCCAGAAATAAACTTATATAAATATCCTCAACTGCCTTTTTTTTAATATAAAGGTACAAAAGCAATTCAATGGAGGAAAGAGAGCTTTTTCAACAAATGGTGGTGGAGCATATGGACATCCACGGGGGGAAAAAAAAAAAAAGCCCAAAGAGCCATGATCTAACTCACAGAAATTAACTCAAAATAGGCCATAGACTTAAATCTAAAACTTTTAGAAGAAAACCAGGAGAAAATCTTTGTGGTCTTTTTCTTATTAATCAATTAGACTATCAAAATTAAAACCTTATGATCTGTGAAAGACTATTTAAAAGGATAAAAGGACAAGCACAGAATAAGACAAAAGATATGCAAACCACGTATCCTTCAAAGAACTAATATATAGAAAGAATAAAGAACTCTCAAAATTCCAATAGTGGCTGGGCATGATGGTGCATGCCTGTAATCCCAGCAACTCCGGAGGATGAGACAGGAGGAATGGCCCTAAACAGCTTAGTGAGACCCTATCTTTAAGCATCCCTGGGTTCAATTCCTAGTACCAAATATAGATAGAGAAACAAACAAATAAATAAGTTCAACAGTATAATAAAGTCAATCCAATTTGAAAATGAGCAAAGATATAAATATATATCACCAATGTGAATGTCTAGTAAACAAAAGATGTTCAACATCACTTGCTATTAGGGAAATAGAACTACAATGAGATGTTATTTCATATATATGTATATATGTGGCTAACATAAAAAATAGTGGCAACACCAAATGCTAATAAGAATGTAGAGAAATTGAATAATTCATGCATTGCTAATGGGAATGAAAATTGGTATAACCACAGTAACAGTAACTCTATGACCACAGAATTGCTATCTTGTTTTAAATGGCATATTGTTTTGGTATGGTACAAGCATGTACCATAGGATATACAAAAGACTATATATACAAGCATGTACCATACCAAAACAATATGGCAGTTTCTTTTAAAAAATAAATAAATATGCAACTCCCACACGATCCAAGAGCATGGGACATTTATGTTGGAGAAATGAAGACTTATATTCATACAAAAACCTGTATACAAATGTTCACATGAACTTAATCCATATTAACACAAACTTTAAATAATCTAGCTATCCTTTAAAGGGTGAATAGTATAACCATGGTACATGGTACATCCATACCATGTAATACTACTTGGCATTAAAAATAAACAAATTATTGATCTAATAACCTGAATAAATCTCCAGAAATACTATTACATTACTATTAGATTACATTTAGATAACCTTCATTTCTATAATTTTGTCATTATAAAAAGGTTTTCTGTGAGAACTGATTTGTGGTTGCCAGGGTTAAATAAGATGCAGGCCAGGAGAAAAATGGGGTGTGCTATAAATTGGCAGCATGAGCCAGGTATGCTGGGGCAGGCCTGGATCCAAGTTACTGGGGAGGCTGGAGCAGGATAGCAAGTTTGAGGCCAGCCTCAGCAACTTAGCAACACCTTGTCTCAAAATAAAAATAAATAAAGGGCTGTGGGGTGGAGCTCAATGTTGGTGTGCTTGCCTAACATGAGCAAGACCCTAGATTCAATCTCCAAAACTACAAACCCAACAAAAAAGGCAACACGAAAAGAGTTTTGTGATTTTTGTGGTGATGGAACTGTTCTGTTTTGACTGTATAAACATCAATGCCTTGTCTATGGTAGTCTTTTATAGTTTTGCCAGATGTTAGCATGGAGGGATAGTGGGTAAACAGAACAAAGTTTCTTCCTGTATTGCTTCTTAGTGATGCATGTGAATCTACAATTATCATTATCCCAACATGAAAAGTTTAGTAATATATACTCAAACCTTCAGATAAACTATACCACTGAATGGTGTTGAAAACATAATTTTAAATATATATATATATGGTTTGTTGTAACAAAATACCATAAGCCAAATGGCTTCTAAACAACAGAAATTTATTTCTCATGGTTCTGGAGACAGGGAAATCTAAGATCAAGGCACCAGCAGATTCATTGTCCAGTAAAGTCTAGTTTTCTAGTTTGCAGTTCGTGTCATCTTACTGTTCTTTACATGGTATTTGTAATTAAGAGTTGATGATACAGGGCTGGGGGTATAGCTCAGTTCTAGAGTGCTTGCCTAGCATGTGCAGAATCCTAGGTTCAATCCTTAGTACAGCACAGGAAAAAAAAATAAAAGATGTTCAGGAATACAGTCTGGCATGGAGATTTTCGCATGTTTTATAATATCTCAAGAGCAGGTATCTCAGATTTTTATGTTGTACTCTTGTGATTAAAATCCTGAACAATACACCAAATCCACTAAATGATAAAAGAGAAATATAAGGGTTTGTCTGTTTGAATACTAGCCAAAATTAAAGGAAACTGACATATTATTAGTAGAAACAGCTCTGTTTCAGAAATTAAGTTTATTTTAGAAATTAATTTCAAGCCTGTTTGAAAACAATTGTAATTCTAATAAGAATTACAATTCAAACCATTATGGATGATAAATATGTAAAAGCATTTGGTCTGGAAATTAAATTGGAACAGAGCAAAGAAACTCTTGCTATGAAATCCACTCTGGTGGAGTGAAATGTCTATTTTGCAGAGAGGATTTTGGTCCAAACTGCTAATCATTGAAAACACATTCATATTCTGTAACCACCATGATAATCATATAAACTTGGCATTTATTCCTCAACCTTCTTTCTTCTTAAAAAAAAAAGAAAAAAGAAAAAAAAAGTCTTTCAAATCCTTATTTTTTAAATTAAAAAATTTTGAGCATCCAACTCCCAAGGGATGAACATGTGCAAGCAAACCCATTTGCACATTCTTAATCCTCTTTGATCCAGACTACATGGAATCTAATAGGAAGCCCTAAATTCAAGGCCAGCATCTTCCTTCTTGGTATAACTTACCCATGTGTTTAAATCTGAATTGCAGTTTTTCTAACCGCAGTAACTGAAACAAGTCCACTCTTGTTCCCAAGACCCACACTAAGCCTATATGTGCAAGGGGGCACCAACCAAGTAGCAACCTTCAAACAGTAGGAAAGGTGAACTTTTGAAAGCATCTAAAGTCATGTGTGAGGAGAAAGCTAGTACTTAGTTTCCTCTCACCCTCTCACCTTACGTCTTAAGTAGTTATATTCATTTGCTAGGACTACCATATCAAAGTACCACAGACTGAGTGAGTTAAATGACAGAAATTTATTGTTTCACCATCCTGAAGTCTAAAATCAAAGCATCCATCCACAAGGTTGGTTCCTTCTGAGGGTAGTGAGGAAGAATCTGTCCCATGCGTCTCCCCTAGTTTGGTAGTTTGCTGGCAATCTTTAAGGTCTGTTGGCTTGAAGAAGCTTCACCACAGTATCTGCCTACATTCACATGAGACTCTTCCTATGTGCTTATATGTCTCCAAATCGCCACATTTTATACAGATTATCAGTCATTTTGCGTTAGAATGACCCTAATGTAACTTGATTATCTATATTAAAACCCTATCTCCATATGAAATCATATTTTAAAGTACTAGGGGTTAAAATTTTAATGTATGAATTTAGAGGGTGACACAATCCACATTAATTTATATTCAAATCCATAGCAGTAATATTTGAATATAAATTAAAAGGACCCGAGAAACTAGTTGATGACAACGTCCTTACTGTTTAACATGAATTATAATCACTAGTCATACGACAGGTCAGAACCTGCCCTCCTACTGAGAACTTTAGTTTCCCTCAGTCAATAGACATCCCCAAATTCTCTATGGGTCAGATGCCCATATCACTGTAATGCCTAGTCTGCATTGGCACATACTTACCTAAGAAAATGCCACCTGCCCATTTTGCAAATGGGAAAATTAGACCCAGGATGACCAAGTAGGCTATCTGATCCAGTTAAGCAAGTAGCTTATGTACCAAAAAGAGAGTCTAAAAAAGCTTCTGCTTCAAAACCCAGCTCATTTCCTCCCTTACATACTTGTATTTTATTTTCCTAAGGGCTTTACAGAAATTTCTATCATTTGCAATCTGTTCTTCTTAGTTATATGAATCTATTTTCTTTTAGCATTTTTCTTTCCTTGACTTAAAAAAAGAAAATAAAGAACCAGCTTTACTAAAAACATGCTGCAGCTCTCCTACACGTCAGTAAGCACAGAAGCTAAAATTGCCTTCCTTCACTGCACATAGTGTCATCCATCTAATGGTGTAATCTAGGGGAATAACCTCTGGTTTGACGATGCAAGTGCTCATCTTTAGGACTGGATGACTTAGATCTAATGTGAACACGAGTCCTGGGATTTTAAGATTGGGGGTATCCTTAGATATTACCTAGGCCATCTCTCTCTTAAACCAAATGGTGGTAAAAACTGAAGCTCAGAAAGGTCAAGGGTCTTTCCTGGCATCAAAGAGAAAGATTGTAATAAGTCAAGCCAAAAACAATTCTATGCTCCTGCTGAGTCCTCATGCAGGGACCTTTTTATCTCTGCCTATGTCAAGTATGTTATTCACCCCTTGCCTTAATAGTCTCAAAGCTAAGCAATAGTAATAGAATGGTGGGGTGTGAAGATCATGTCTACTTCATTTATAGGGGAGCCTCCTACATGCTGTATACCAAGCATCACTCTGATTGTGAGAAAACACATGGGTTTCTGAATCTCTTCAAATCTATTTTTAGAGAGTAGGATTATTGATGATCAACCATATCCAAGGTTCTGGGACTAGTGGACAACATGGCTCTAGTTCCTGCCTTTGAAGTTTAAATCCAGGTGATAAGACAAATATGTAAATCATCATAAGCAATTAAGTAAAAAACAATTACAATATGCAGAGATGAATGAGCTGCTATGGGAATACATTGCTGAGACACCCACTTTGCAGAAGATTATAAAGGAGAACTTCCCTGTAGCACTAGTGTTTAATCTGAACTCCAGTGGGTATGTAACAGTGTGCTGACAGACATCTTCCATCAGAGGACATGGCATAAGGAGGATCAAAGGTACTCAGCTGAGAGATGTACCATATGGCTAAAGCAGAGGGAGCGAGGTTACAGTTTCATAGGTTACACGAAACTAGTTCACCAGATCTGGACAGGCTATGTTAAGGGTTTAGGATTCCACTTACTGTATTTAAGCAAAGGAAAGACGTGATCAGAGTTTTATTTTTAAGTGATCATCTCGGTATCATAATGAGATGGATTGAAAGGACAACATGGAGGAAGACCAGGTGGGAGACGACCATGTAGGCCAGGTGCGACTGTGCAAGCAGTGTGTGCTCAAGATCCCCTGACACATTTTGTCTTTTTTTAATGAAAGGAAACAGTCAAGACTACTCTTAACGAAAATAATGCAAAAAAAAAAAAAAAAAGAGAGAGAGAGAGAGCAGCCACTTGATGGATAATTAAAAATAATTATTTTTCTGTCTCATTGAAGAAAGCTTTTTTGTTGTTGTTGCATTAGGATTGTAATTTCAAATTGTATTCAGGCTAATTGCAAACATCTAGTTGTAAAGAGTTTTGATTTAAATAATACATTCTCTGTGCAAATGACATGAGTGAGTCATCAACTCAACTAATCCAAGTAACGGCACAGTGTCATCCATTGTGTTTGTGTTCTTGTGCTCTGTGTTAATTTTTTCACTTATTAATTTGGTGAAAATTGGATAGTGTAAATGTATGGGATACATCAAATAATGTATTGATTTCCTGAGCGGATCCAAAAACATTCTGCCAAATTATTTTGATGATTCCTGTAATGATGAGGTATCATAAATGACCATGTGCTTTCAGAGAAATTTACCTGGTGTCATTTTTTAAAGGCTTTCAAAAAGGATCCTTTTCACATAAATAAGTTATCTTGTTTTCTTAAGGAGCCCAATAAGCAGTTTCTATAACCCAGTGTGATATAAGATCTAAGCATAACATATGGATGAGTGCTACCATTTATTATTCTCTTTTTGACAATTTGAATTATCTTTTGGATATTACTCTGAAAGATAAATCAAACTGCTTAAAAGTGGAGCTCAAAATTGGAAAATTGAAGTTCTAAGTGCTTTCATCTTGAGTAGTAAGTGCTCTAAGCTTTGAGTTAACTTTATGACAATGGACTCTTTGGTGAGAGATGTTAAACTAATACAATATGCAGGTCTTGGGAGTCGAAGTTGAGTATGAATTTTTATATCTACCCAGTCAGATAAGAGCCCAATTCAGCATATATATAAACTTCTACACCATAGTTCTTTCAGACAAACAGTATAATACATTCAACCAACTACCACTGAATAATTATGAATTTTTTTTTTTTGGAGAAAAACCAATAGGTTTTTTTCTTTCAACGACTATTGTTTTGGATGTCATTATTTTACCTCATTCCTTGGGGTGTAGCATTTGTAAAGAAAATGCATTTTTCTCATTTTCCTTTTGACTTAAAGGCTCTTGCCAAAATAATGTAGAATATTCATTTTTTTCGTTCATCTTGGCCCATGGCCTTACAAGTGCTAGAGTTTCTGGTTTTGAAGGGGTGGATTTGTTTGTTTTCTCTCTTATTTTTGATAAAAGCAGCACAGAAAGACTTACCATAAATTAACTTTTCCCCAGCCACTTCCTTTTGAAATCCCTGGTCTCACTGACTGTTAAAAACAGTGTGGTGATGATAATCCCATCACCACTCCACTCCATGAGACTGAATGATAAGGAAAAGCCACATATCCGCTGCATGTTCTCAAGGCAGGAGACCCTTAAATGGAAACAAGAGGCATCTGCCCTAACCATTCCTGTCTGCCAGTTCTGTTTTCAACACGGACCTGTGTGTGTCCTTTAAGCATCCCACCATCTTCATAAACATACAAACCCAGGGGAACGACAACAAATCTTATTGTACCTGTTTATTTCTTCTAGATTGGACGAATTGAAGATTTTCTATACCAGTTAGAGGACAGTTTCTTAAAAACTAAAAAGCTGAGAACTGCTCGAAGGCAAAAAACAAAAATGAAACGGCTTCAAACGGTGCAGCAAAGCTAGTCACTAAGGAGCAGGCCTCACCATCAGACATCCCAGGGAAAGAGACCAGGGCGTCCACCCAGCCAGACTGTCCCCAAGGGCATGAGGTGCTCCATCCCTTGGCTCATGGCAAAGACATTCTATATTCATTAACCTCAGCTGGCATCAATAAATGTTCTTGGCAAATTTGGCTTGACTCTTGTTCATATTTGTCTTGTTTAGTTAAATAGATTATAAAATAAACATTGTTGTCTCTTTTACCTACCTTTTCTTTCAAAAGTGACTAAGGTATATCAGGTCTACCCAAGAATGCCTATAATTTGCATCTATATTCATGTGTACTCACTAAAAATTATTCACGTATGGATATATGAACAGATGACATAAATGCAAATTTAAAATTACAAAACTGATAATCTACTTTTGATCCTTATGGAGATGGTCATAGGATGTTTGATATGTCATCATTAAGGTGTCTCATTCCATTCTTTCTTCTGGTTCTTTTAGATTGTTATTTTCCCTGTGCCTTAAGTGACGCAACACAAATTCACATATTTGACAAGGCTGTGAATCAAGTGCCACCACTCAAGACTTCAACTAATCAGTAAGGGGAATGAGACTAGGGAGACTAGGATGAAATCAGACACAGAGCAAAATAAACAGAAAGACACAATTTTTTAAATAGTGAGAAAATAAATAGGCTCTCATAGTACACTGATAATAAACAAGAATAAAAAGGAATAAAATAGTGATGAATCTTTCTTTATACAATGATATTATTAAAGAACCCAATCAGTTCTACTGTCATGTATGACTAAATAAATAAATAAATAATAAAAATTTCAAAGGAAAAAAAAAAAGAACCCAATCAGTAACTTGGGTTTTAATGTATGTTAGATTTATGTAGTCATGGTAATGCAAAATATAAATATGTTTACAAATTTAGAAATAATATAATCAGGACCTTCATTTCCCTGGGGACACTTGCTTAACCCTAACTTTTAACAAATACTTGCCTCTTTCTACCCCACCATATAAGGAAAACCCACATCCAAGGCCAGCACATTGGCTGGAGTTACATCAATAACAAATTCAATTAAAAACAGTAAATTTTACAAGCTCCCTTTGTTTTAAACTCATACTAGAATGGCATCTCAGTCCTTTCTTATAATTACTGAAAAACTATTTTCTTTTTAAGAACACTGGAGTTTAGCCAAATGTCGAAGTCTCCGATAATGGGTCAGCCTGCCATCTGATCCTTGCTGCTATCGCTCTCTCTGACCTTGTCCAGGAATCTCCCATTATTAAAAAGGTAAACAAATAAAAATTTGGTGACAAGAAATATGCTATTTCTCCATCATTTTCTTGGGCATGAAGATAATAGATTTCATTCTGTAACATTTGAAAGACGTTAAAAGCAAGCCCAAAGAATGACATCTTGGCCAAGCAGAAGCTTGACAATTCAACCAGATTTCAATATTAATTGTGCAGTAATGCTTTGATAATTTCAGTTTCCTTTCCCTCTGCAATTTGCTGAGTCCCTGTGTATTTTTACTAATGCCTCTGCATGAAGAGCAGAGCTATGCTGATGTCTAGGGCTGAGAGCAACTTGTCTTTCAAAATATCTAAACAGGGGCTGGGTCTGTAGCTCAGTGGTAGAGCACTTGCCTCATACATGTGAGGCCCTGGGTTCGATCCACAGCACCACATTAAAAAATAAATAAAATATTGTGCCCATCTGCAACTAAAAAAATATTTTTAAAAAAATATTTAAATGGATTTTTCCCAAACTGCCTACCTTAGAATGATTAATTATTTCCATAAAATGTGTTTGGGAGATTACCACTGGATGTTCTTCTGGACAAAACAGAGTTCAAAAGTCCCACCTCCAAAGGAGAAATCCCAAAGGAGGCTTCCCACTACCACATAAAATCCACACACATTCTGGTACATATCTGCCTTAATTCCAGGTACTTGATCATTTTGGTCATATTTCAAGGCATTTTGTTGTGTTTATTTATCAACTTTCCATTTTCAAATTTTTTAAACTATGGAATAGTGGCAAGGATAGTACAATGTCACTGACATACTCTTCAACACAGTTTTCCCTTATTATTAACACATTGTCATATTTGCTTTCTCTCTGTCCCTCTGTATTCCTTCTCTTCCCTTCCCTTCCCCCCTACTCCCTCTCAAGAAAAATCCAGTCAGGCATGAACCATCATGCCCATTATCCCAGCAATCAGGGAGGCTGAGGCAGGAGGATTGGAAGTTCAAAGCCAGCCTCAGCAATTTAGGTAGGCCCTAAGAAAGTTATTGAGACCCTGTATCAAAATTTTTAAAAAGAGAGAGAGAGAGAGAGAGGACTGGGGATGTGGTTAAGCACCCCTGGGTCCAATCTCCAGTGCAAAAGAAAACCCATTGTTAGCTCATAATAAATGCATTATGCTAATCCCCCATTTGTAGGTCCAATTTTGTTCTCTGTATCAAATAAGAAGTTACTTAGGAACTGTTTGGGGAAAAGCTTGGGACAGCATACACAACCACAATGTCCATCTCCTCATTGCTGGCCTTTATGTAGCACAGCTTTGATGACCACAGAAGCATTCAGCAGGGTCAGGACCTTTGCAGAAGGAAAGGCAAGTAGCAAAGACTGCTTTTTTTATTTGACTCAGAGCTGATAGTGCATACTTTTATATATCTGTTATATATCTTCAAGGGTGGCAAATCTGTGATACAGTTTTTGAAAATAGCCAAAAGATACCCAGAACCCAGCTTGATGCACAGAACCGATGGTTACTGTACGATAGCACTATGTGGGCAGGATCATGGGGATGCATGAAGTAGGGATACACAAAGGCAAGCATCCCAACGAGATGACTGTGAAGGGAACCACATATGTCTTCACCTCTGCAGGCTGGTGTGTTTGTTTTTTAGAATAATCCATCTTGCCAAGCACTCCTACATGTTTCTAATGGAACAGAATTGTATAAATTTAAAACCTATACAGGTAGCAATTTGTCAGCATGTATCCAGAATATTAAAGATGTTTACACCTTTTGCCTCAATAATTCCACTTCTAGGAAACTATACAAAAGAAATAATCAAATATGTGTTAAAAGGTAAAAGCTCAAGAGTATTTGCCACAGAGTTATTTCAAAAGGAAAGATAACATGAACCCAACCAAAATTTCCCAGCATAGGTAATAGATTAAATGATTTATGTAAGTCTAATCCATGCTTAATCTAATAATATATAAAAATTTTATAATCTTAAGAGAAAAAAGAAGTAAAACTATATATACCATGATTATAACTAGATTATAAAATATATTTACATAAAAGACTGGAACAAAATACAATAAGTTGTCAAGAATGGTTATCTTTTGTGTGAGCACTTACAGGTGATTTTTTAAAATCTTATCATTAATATTATACAATATGTTCCTTGATAATAAAAATAATCTTTCAAAAATATTATTTAATATCACTCCCAAATAGATTCAGATCAGCTTTTCATTCCCTGTTTGAAAGAAAAACTATACATCCTAATTCTTGCATCACAAATAATGGCTATTGCATAGACAGAGGTTGAAGGGAGTATTTTCTTTACAGAATTATTTAAGCACAAACACCATTACAACACCTCCACCAGAATCCCTGATGCAAGAATCCCTGGTGCAAGCAGTCCCCAGGGCCAGTGAATTAACTATTAAACAGAGCGCCAATTATGGTGTTTCATCTGTGTTTACAAAAAAAACAACAGTGCAGTATGTGGGTTGTCCCTTATCACTGTTGCTTGTGTTCCTCTTAACTTTCCCTATGATTGTTTTGTTTAGTTCCTTCCCTGTACTCACAAGCCATCATCTCATGAAATATGAGATGATCACAGACCAACATCCCTTAAATCAAAATGTATTGAAAGTTGAGAGACCCCTGGCAGAGCACAGCTTTGATTTACAGAGGCTTGATTCATGGAGATGGTATGATGGAGTCTAAGTTCAATCAGATATTTCACAAGTTGCCTGATCTACTCAGCAGTTCCCGGGGCTCTTGGACATGGATACAAAAGACTATTGTGCAGCCTTGACAAGCAGCAGATTGTCAAGACAGAGTGTAATGACACCTGGAGGCAGGCACACATTTTTGACAAGCCATCAGAGGGAAGGAAAATCAGAAAACTGACCCACAGAGCATCCTAAAGTTATAAATATAAGCATATTCTGCTTGTTCCTTAATGAGTGGAATTCAGAGACACTAAAACTGCCTGAAATAATCAGAGCTCAAAAAAAAATCATTCTTCACATACATTATAAAATAAATGGTATGTGCACTTGAAAATTAAATATTGGATATGTGTTTTTGTTGTTGTGATCTCCTATTGATCCAAGGCAGCCTGCAGAATTAATATGCATTGCTGATCATGACTTTAAATTTATTTTTAAATATATTTTGGGGGAAGAAGAAAGGCAAAAATTGAGTGAGGAAAGAGAGGACTGAATCCCTGTGTGGATATCTCATCTGTCTTTTCTTGAAGGTTTGTACAACAGGTTTACAGACATGAATAATTGTTTCAGATCCTGCTTCCTTAAAGCCAAAGGAGAACACAAGTGTACTTTAGCGTAACTCTTAAATGTAAAGTACTAAGAGCAATTTCTCTCCTGGGCACTACTCAGTTCAAGTTAGCTACTGCTGCTGGAAGCAAAATGGGCTTAAATTTTGAAGACCTGAGTTCAAGTCCTAGTTCCACCTCATGAGGTTTTATTAGGGAGCAAATGAGATAATGAAATATGAAATGATGTTTTAAACGCTGAAACAATCATACTTACTTTCATTGAAAACTCACTATAAACCAGGTACTGTCCCATTTGGTCCTCACCAGGAAGCTGAGACAGGAAACATTACTGTCTTTTCTCAGAGGAGAAACCTGTGACCCAGAGCTTCCTTACAGATAGAAAGTAACAGAGCTAGAATCCTTGTCCAGGCAGCTTCACTCCCAAATAGGGACTTGATATAATGTTCCTTTGTGTCTTATTATTATTACTGATTTTAGGAATTTGCAGGTCCCAAGTAACATTCATATTGCACATGCCTGAGGTAGCACAAAAATGTCCCTAGAAGCTCATTCTGTGCCCAACATGGTAGCCACTAGCCACTAGCTTGAAATGTGACTTGTGCAACCAAAGAACTGAGTTGTTTAAATTTAAGCTTTAAAATTTTTTAATTTTTACTTTTTAAAGTTAAATGTAAAATTGATAATTATTATAAAGCTTTGAAGTGTATTTAGATCAACTTGGGTGTGAAAAATCAACTTTTTAGCTATAACTTTTATGCAATCTCCACAGAGATCAATGAAAATTTCATGTTCAAATTGAGATGTGCTGTAAGTGTAAAATATCGGATTTCAAAGACAGTATTAAAAAATAATGTAAGAAAACTCAATAAGAGTTTTTTTAATTGATTACATGCTGAAATGATAATATCTTAGATTTAGTAACCAAAAGAAAATATATTTTTTAAAATTAATTTCACCTGTCTCTTTTTACACCTTTGACTATAATTACTAAAATATTCAAAATGACATATGTGACTCAACTAAATATCTCTTGAACAGGACTGGCCTCGACAATAGGTCAGCTGGGACCAGAATCTCTCCCCTTCTGGCAGAAGACATTGAGCAGCAGCTCATCTTGTTCCCTTGGCTGTAAGTTTCCTTGGACTCCAAGAAGGAAGGGCAATTGGCTTTCCCAGAAAACTGGCCATAAATACTCTGTAGTCTGTTGGTATCTCTTCCCTTTTATGCTCGTCCAACATGGAGGTAGATCCCGCCCCTGGAACCTACAGAGTGTCCCACACAACACCCTGCTGCACCCAGCACACCTGGCTATGGGCCTAGAGAAAATGGCACCTTGCTGAGCCTTGCTTCAAGTTTCCCTAGTAAAGTCTTTATAACCCACAAAACTATAAAATTTTCCTGGCTCAAGGCAGACGGTAAGTACCAAAGGACCCACCTTGCAAAACAAGGTCTCCCTGGAACACTTGGAAAGACGATCTCAGGAAACGCTTGAACCTCCAGCTCGTATGAAGGTAGATACTCAAAAGAGTTCTGAGGTCTCAATCTTGTCAGTATGGTAGGTGTGCACGTACAATAGAGAGCTACACACTGGTGACAAAATCTACCTTTCCATAACGCTAATTAAATGAGCACATCCATCTACATGGCAGGGTGTAAAATAGACATTAGGGTCATTCTGTGAGACAATATAAAAAGTACTGTCTTTCCCATTACGTAATGCAGAGCTCAGTCACCTAATCTATGAAATGATGATAGCGGTCCTCATATGGCTATTGAGAGGCTTAAATGATTTCTGTATTTGATTCCTGGACAGAGTTAAGACACACAGTAGAAACTATTTAAATATTAGTGTCCATCATAGAAGAGTGAGAATCAGTCTCTGCGCTGAAGGAGTTAACACCACACCCCATACTGCAGGGGGTCATCTCCTGTGTGGAGGAAGGGGTCCTGGCACTGTGTGAATCCAGGAGAACTAGGTTCAGAGGTAAGAGGGCACAGGAATATGACCCAGAAGATGTAAGAAATCAAACTGACATGAAGTGACCTCAGAGCTCAAAGCAGGAATTGCTTTTCTAAAAATAAGGTTGCTTTTAGCCCATTTTATCTTTTGACCTTCTCATAAGTGTTTAGCATAGAAAAATTATTTGAGATATTTAATGAGCGGTGTTCCAAATAATCACAATTTTAAACTAAAACTAAATATGTTTGTGTTTCATCAGAATTCTAGATCTTTTTAAAGAGACACACATTCTCCCCCACCCTACCATCTCAAAATCTCAAACTTAACTATTCTACTCCCTGGCTTCCCATTGTCATTGCCTTAGCTCAGGCTGTTTAGCATCTCCTGTGATTTGTACTTATTCCCAATGGGCCTGGTCTTGGTGGGAACTGCTGTAACAAATTACTGTAGACCAAGTAGCTTGAGCAACAAAAGTGTATTTCTTATAGTTATAGAGGCTGGAAAGTCCAAGATCAAGGTGCTGGCTGATCCTAGCTCTAGTACAATGCTTTCTTTCTGTGTCCTCACTTGGTGGAAAGCAGAGAGAGGAAGCTAGCTCTCTGTTTCTTCTCAACAGGGCACTGAACCATCTTGAAGTCTCCTCCCTCATGACCTTATTACCTCCCAAAGGTCCCGGCTCCTAGTACATCCCATGAACGGTTGGAGCTTCAATGTAACATAGGAAAGGGTCACAAGCATGCTGTCAGTGACAGGCTTCCTTCTCCCAGTTTTCTCTTCACTCCAACCCTTGTTCCATGCTGTGATCAGAGAAATCCTTCAGAACCAGTCACCACACTGCACAAGTATTAATCCCTGCACTGCTGTCCCCCACCAGCAGCTCCCTCTCTCTACAGAACAAGACAGAGCACCGGGAAGACACCAAGACTTCGAGACTCAACCCTGCCTCATTTCCTGCCCTCTCTCTTGAGCGGCTCCACTTCAGAGCACCCTATAATTCAGTGAAATGTGGTACCACAGCTAACAATCTCACCTATGCCCTTTCTCTTCTTCTCTAATCTTCAAAGCCTCGGCTCAAAATGTCACTTCTTCTTTAAACTTTCATTCACTTGCTTCTCCCCTCCTCCCACACAGCCAGGAAGATGTGCTCATGCTCCTGTCAGCATTCTCCTAACACTGTGTTCATACCAATAGCACAACACTATTATGTCACAGAAGAATGAATTTCAAACACATTATTTTTCTCCCTTACAGTATGGATTTTCAGACAGCAGGCAATCTTTTTTTTTTTATCCTCAAGGCTTGTTATGGTTTAGATATGAGGTGACTCCCAAAAGCTCATGTGTGAGATAATGTAAGAATTTGCAGATGTGAAATGATTATTATGAGATCTTTAATCTATTCCAAGAATTAATTCACTGCTATGGATTAACTGAATGGTAACTGTAGGCAGGTAGGGTATGACTGGAGGCAGTAAGATCACTGGGGGCATATCTTTGGGGTTTATATTTTTGTCCCTGGTGAGCCATGCTCTCTCTGCTTCCTGACTGTCATGTCCTGAGCGGTCTTCCTCTGCCACAGCCTTCTGCCATGATGTTCTGCTCACCTTAGGCCCAGAGCAATGGTGTCCTGGCCAACCACAAACTGAACCTCGGAAACTGTGAGTCAAAATACTATTTTCCTCCTCAATGTTGTTCTTGTCAGGCCTTTTGGTCACAATGATAAAAAAGCTGACTGAAACTAGGCTCTCCCACAATTTCCAAAGGAAAAGAAGAATAGGGGGAGCGTTCAGCCATTGAGTTTAGAATCTAACATGACTGGTTTTTAGCATAGTTCCTAGAAGTAAAGTAGCTGTACTGTGATTAGGGACAACACACATTATTTCACTGAATGTCACTCACCCATCTGCTAAATAGAAATAATAATATTTGGGACTGTTATGAGAGTAAATGAATCAAAAGAGTGACTATAAAATTTCAGTTTTGAATTGAGTTCAAAATCATTCTAATTTTTTTAAAAAATGTATTCTTGAGAAAAGAAAAATTGGAAATTCTCACTAAAATTTTTATTGAAAAAAATATTCTCTTTTCTTGAATAATGATAGGTTATAAAACAAGTCACATTTCTAACTCTTCCTCCTTATTAATGAATTCAGCCACATCAAAATGCAATAAAAAGGGAAATAAGAGACTCCTAAGAATCATTCAAATTTTTATCAGTCATTTTCCCTCCATAAAATGAGCATTTCTATTAAAATTATATTACATAAAAATGGAATTTTAATGTGTGGAGATTCTTTAAAGTCATGAGACCACCACCTGGTCAAAGGCAGACAATACTATCTTTTTCTTCATAGATGTTAGAAATGAAATAAATTAAACATAAATGAAATTAGAAAGTGTAAAATCAAAGTATTCACAAAATAAAACGTGGTCCCCAAATGCAGAAGTGTGAGGACATCCAGCTCAAAGATGCTGGTATCCAAGTATTGGGCTCTTGGTCAGCAGTGACCACAGGAAATGGGAAATCCTTCATAGACAGAAAGACCACATGGGAGATGCAGAGAGGTACCACTGCAAGAGGAGCAAAATGTGGTGACCTACATTGTGTCATCACTGCACAGCTGGAAACGAGGATCACTTTCCAGCAAGGCAGATGCTGGGAGAGTCACAGTGGTCAAAAAGTACAAGGAGGTTGAAAAGACAGTCACTTCATAGGGAAATGGACCCCTCAACGAATAGGAAAAGAGCTGAGCAGAGTGGCCCACACCTGTAATCCCAGCAATCAGGGAGGGGAGGCTGAGGCAGGAGGATTGCAAAACTGAGATCAGCCTCAGCAACTGGTAAGAGCCTGTCTCAAAATTTTTTTAAAAATGCATAAAGGGGTGTAATTCAGTATTAGAGCACTCTTGGGTTCAATCTCCAGTGGTGAAAAAAAAAAGAAAAAGAATAAGAAGATGATCTACTTTGTAAATTTATATAGTCAATTTAGGTGTTATTTTCAAAATATGACTGTAGTATTTGCCCATCTGCAGCCCTATGAACATCTGAATTAGAGAACTGTTGAGGGAGTAAAGCATAAAACGTTATATACTGTAAGTATTTGGGAGATACATATATTTACATTGAACATGACTAAAGAAAAATATATTGAAGAACAAAATACTCAACTAAATAAGACTCTTCCAGGGTATAAACTGAGCACCTTGAAGCATATATTACCTTCATTGATCCCTCAGACACCACTAAGAAAATAACTTTTCTTACATCCTATGCTTCCCAAGTGTACTGAAAGAAGAACCGGGCCTCCCAAGGGACCACAAAGTTGAGTCACTGTTAAGAATCTTTTACAAATAGGAAAAATCTATCTCTAGCTTGAAGCAGTCAATGTACTTAAGAAATCAACAAGGCCACAAATCACTATTACTACCATGTCCCATTTGGCTTTTCACCTCACTGCAGATATCAACACTGACAACAGCTTATGTTTGAAAAGCTGGTCCCAGTTCCCAAAGCACCTTCACATGCATTAGCCCCTTTGATGTTCAACACAGCCCTGTGCAGTAGGTAGGGCAGTTAACTAATGAGAAAAATAAAAGCTCAGAGAAGGAAAGTCATACTCTTTTTTTTTTAATTTTTATTGTTGGTTGTTCAAAACATTACATAGTTCTTGATATATCATATTTCACACTTTGATTCAAGTGGGTTATGAACTCCCATTTTTACCCTGTATACAGATTGCAGAATTGCATCAGTTACACTTCCATTGATTTACATATTGCCATACTAGTGTCTGTTGTATTCTGCTGCCTTTCCTATCCTCTACTCTTGAAAAGAGTCACAGTGAAGCTAAAAATCCAGGTCTTCTGGTTCCAAAGATACTGCATCTCCCACTTCCATTTTAAGTTGCATAAGGATGACAAGAATAGTTCAATTCTATAAGAGCAAAACCCTTGTCAAATGCTTCTAATTTTTTCAGAACCCCCTTGGAGAAGTAGGGGGGTGTTTTAATACTTAGAGGGAAACAGACCAGGATGGGCTGAATTTCTCTAAGAGGCATTGGCAGCTGGCTAGGGCTGCAGATGGGCAGAGGGAGAGACCAGGGTGCAATGCTCCAAGCAGGGATTAAACATCAGACTCAGAAAGAGAACAGCTGTAACCCCTTCATATTACAGTTTTAAAATTCCAAGCATGTAAAGAACCATAAAAATCACAAGTAGGCCCCTGGATCATAACAGATGAATAAGGGATTTATAATCTTTAAACTGCAAGGGGAACGACTTACATTTGTACCATTTCCTATTTTGATTACAATCATTGTCCTGAGAGCAGATTCATGTTGTGCCTTTTCTGATTCTTTTTGCAATCCATCACAAGGAGACAACAGAATGGTAATGCTGCCGTACATTCTTTGAAAGACAATAAAAACCTATGTAACTCCTGACCTTTCCCAGTTGTTTTGCTTTGGGGTTTTAGTTTTTGCTTGTTTGTCATCATTTGACTGGGCAGTCATTTTCTATTGTGGCCTGTTAGCCACCTCATTAACCTAGAAGGGTGAGATGGTGTGGGCAATTAGCTTCCAGAATATTAAAAAGGTTAAAGCCCCAAAGCCTGCTGTTTGGTGCTTTTCATAAACAAATTCAGGTATTAAATTCTGATATCTTATTCCAGTTTCCAAGCCTGTAATCATAAAAAGTGGCACAAAGTAAGACTTTCCCTGAATTGTTTTAAAATGATATTCTTCTAATGTTTTATGGCCATATGTAGTTTATATGTCAATAAATAAGCCAGGGAAATCTCTATACCCTCCCTTCTCTACAACACCAGATTATAATGGAATGTTCTTTATTCCTTAGTAGGGACTTTTTTCAGCCCAGTTTTCCTTTGTATTAAGTGGCCATAAAATGGGTAAGGATCTTTGTAATAACCAAAATTCTTGATGTTCTCTAGAAATGCACTGCTTGTGAAACACAATATAAGAATCTGACAGTTTATAAGCCAAGGAACAAATGCAAATGTCTTAGACTAGTGCCTCTGGGCTCTAGTCTGGCTATTAACTATTACGGCCTAAAGTAGGGCCATAGCCACACGCACTTACCTGTGTTATTGTGCTATATATGCAACCATCTGGAAAACTATAGCTGTACCAATGCAAAACAAAACAAAACAAAAGAATTTGGGTTATGTTACACTTTTTCAGGTGTTATTAAAATCCCACAGTTGGGTAACTGCAATGATAACATAAAAATTCAGTAATTTCTAAATTAAAAAGGAAACCTCTTTTTCTTTTCTTTGTTGATTATTTTTTCACTTTCGGTCCAGCTATATTGCCTATCCTTTTAGAGCATAGAAAATATATCGAACACAGAACTGGTGTCATGCTCACGGCTGACCTGAGGTTTGGATGGCATTCATTTATATTACACTCTATATGCCCAGGGGTGGCTTTATACACAGTTAACATTTGGGATCTTTGGGGAATTTCCCCTTGGCGGCTACAAAGCTTGGGGTAAACCTATCATGCATAGCATTAGATCATTTCTTTAGGTGCTTTATGATCAATGTGGCAGCCTCAGGAATTCCAGTTAGATACATAAACAGTCTCTTGTTGTTTGTTAATGTAATTGTGGTCATTAGACAAATGCAAATGAAATGTACACTCTGCTTTTCATCATTTAAATGTAGATTTGGCAAGCAGCATTTGAAAAAAGAAAAGAGAAAGTATACCCATCCAGTCCTTTTATAAACATTACTATTCTCAGACAATAGATTAACTTATTCATTCATCCATCCATTTATTCCACAAACATTCATCGACTATCAGTATGTACCAAGCAGCCGGAGAGGGTAACTGGCATGGGATATCCCAAATTGATAAGAAGGTAATCCTTGCTCTCAAGGAGAAAATAGTCTAGTGGGGATAGGAATATGAAAATATAAATTACAAGCATTATTTGTTTGTTAAGTGTTGAAATTCAGTTACGCATAAAACTTTATGACAGGAGACCCAAGCAGAAAGATGTAACAGAATAGTTGTTATTAAGGTTAGATTCTGAAGAAAGACTAGACTGATTCTAAATGGAGAAAGCTCAAAAGACATCTCTAATAGAAGAAAGAGCAAAGGAAATGCATGAAGAGGGAATGCAATTTTAGTTTTGGCTTAAGCAAAACGTAATTTCGAAAATATACCTTCCACTGTCTCCCCCATCTCATTCCCTAAACCACCACCAGGGTAAATCTCCTATACAATCAATTTGGAGCTCTCTTCTGTTCCTTTCCAGTGCTATCAACAAAGATAAGATTGTGTTACCAATAAGCACAAAAACAAAAACAAAAAAAAAAACAGCTAACTTGGTTATTTGCTCTTTTCACACCATTTTCTTCCTTGATTTCACGGGTCTGAGGAAGTAGTCATCCAGACTTAAGTATTGTCAGCTGACTCTGGCTTACCCTGATTAACAATAAATGTGTGTGCCAGGGTATGAGAAATTTTCAAGGTTATCAGCCATAATTTCAGACCATAGGACCCTCAGCTGAGTGCCTATATTGCAAGAACTGGCTGAGCAAAGGGTCCCCACTTTCTTGGCTTCTTCAGACATCTCCAAAGTGGTTGTGCCATGGGGTTGTAGAACAGCAGCATCTCCAGGAGTTGATTACTGCCCAAGCAATCGAGCAATATGGGGATCACACTTTCTAACCACAGAACAAAAACACAAGTTTTGATGATATAACCTGTTATCTGAATACAAGAAATCATGAAAAACTTCCAAGATGGAAGAATATGGCAATCTACTCTCCATACCACTCCTGTCCAGTGAAAATATGAGTCACAGATGTTGAATGTGCCTTTAAGCTACATTTAAAAAGTGAAAGTAATTTTAATATTATATTTTGTTAACCTAGTCTACCTAAAAAAATTACAATTTCAAAATTCCAATGATATAATTTCAAAAGGACTGAAAAAACTTTACCTTTGTTTTCAGGATAAAGATTCGGCATGCAGTATGTATTTTCCCACTTAGAGCTCATTTGGATTTGGACTAGCCATAGTGCAAGTGCCCAATAACCTTGTGAGTCTGTTGGCTACAGCATCAGACAGTGCAGCTTCCTACTGAAGCACTATCTGTGGTCTTTTCCTGCACCAAACTGTATTGGTTACAACATCCAAATCACTAAAGGGTTAGTTGAGGTTAATCAATAGTCTGGCTCAGGACATATGGCAAATCTTTGTTCTTGCATTGGTTCATTTACTCACTCAGCAAACAAAGGTTCAGCCAATGTTATTATGTATCAAGTTATGGGCTTTCTGTGAGAACGCAAAATGAAAAAGGTTTGGTCTCCCCTTGTGCTGTCTGGTTGAGGAAAAACAAGTAAAACAACAACAATGCACTGTCTTGAATTCTTTGACAGCATGTGTGAGGGGAGCACTGAGCACCCAGAGGCAAGTCAGGAAATGAGCAGGCAAGGGAGGGGAGCTGGGAAATCATTCAGAGCACTGCCAGTCTAGCTAAGGCTCGGCTGATCTGCTGCAAAGTGGAGGGGGAGAGATGCACAGAAGAAAAAGGATCTTGTGCAAAGAAAGGCCCTGGGCACCATTCTACAGAAGTCAAAAGTAAAATCTATAATAAGGGATGTTAGAGAATAAGTTGGGGCCTTGCCTGTCCGTGTTACATAGACCCAAATAATGTATAGTCTTCTGATAAATTCTAGGAAAATCCCAGTAAATTGATTTTAGGTAGGAAAATATCTATTAATCAACATTCCAGAACAAACCAAAACATTCTACAACTTACACTACAAATGTTTATGATAGATATGAATTTGGACTTTTCCTTTTTCAAGAACCAAAGACTGCTGCCTTAAGGTCATGATGTCTTGCTTATAAAACAGAACCTTTACATCAACTCAGAGAATGCTTTGCTAAAATACTTCAGGCTACAGTAGCACAGAGTGATGCTTACTTTGGTTAATTCTCTTTGGCTTTAAAATGGCACCCAAGGTTTCTCCAGATCTGCCTTGCCTACATCTCCAGCTCACCCCTCACCTTCACATCCCTTCTGTCCACCCAACGCTCAGACTCAGGTGCACTGTTGTGTGGGGAGAGGAATATGAAGATATAAATCATAAGCATTATTTGTGTGTTAAGTGTTGAATTACTTGGGGTTCCTGAATTACAGAACTGCAGACTCTGTCACAAAAGCTTGCACAACTTTTCACATATGATTTTCAGAATTCAATGCTAGTTTCTACCAGAACCAGCCCCTAAAACACTAAGTGCAACCTCCTTGAAGGAGTCTCCCTATCCTCGGTGTTCTCTGTGCCCGGCCCCTGGATGGGTGTTACCCCTTATCCTCCCACAGACCCCTCTATCACTACCATAGCTTCCACTTTCATTTGTTTGTGACCATCTCCCACCACAAGACTTGTCAACTCTGAGAGGGCATTTATTTCCCCAGCCCCAGCCCCTACTCAAGTACTTAATAAATGATGGATAAGTAGGCAAGTGAATGAAACAATCAATTAATCATATTGGTTTTAGAACAAAGTGGTACCCACTAGAGAATTTATGTGTTGTAAATAATTTAGATACAGGAGGCAGTTGTAGCTAATCAATCAAATATTTTTAAGCATGATAAAGGATGTGAAAGGTGGTAAGTAATTTAAAGGGAGGCCGATTTTGGTTCAAGGTAGAACTTCACACAGTCAGGGCTGCCCCACAAGCAAGTGGTATCCCAGGAACAGGCAAATTATACATAGGGGCCAAATCCATCCCACTGCTTGTTTGGTAAATCAAGCTTTCTTGTAAAGTCACAGTCATTTATTTACATATTATCCATAGCTGCTTACATACACAGGGGTAGATTTGAGTAGTCGCAACCAAAACCCCGGTGTCTGCACAGCCTAGGATATTTGCTGACTGAACTTTTACATAAAGCGTGCTGACCCCAGGTCTCCTAGGGAGGTTGTATGTTCCCATTATAGAACATATTCACACAGAGGCTGAATCTGACCAGGATGAAGGAACATGCTCTTTAAAAGGAAGAATGGTAACTATTAAAGTTCCTTTCCTCTGGGCAGGTCTGTAATTATAGGCCTACTTTTCTATGACAAAAACAAGTCATAGTGCCTAATTTATCTTTGACTGACAGCCCTATAATGGACAGTACTGCTAGCTGTAGAAAAGGAAATCATTCCTTATATATCCGTGGTTTAGGTAATATGTCTTAAATACAGTTGATTGCCACTCTGAATAATGAAGAAAATAAACCCGTGGCTTCAAGCATCACCAGGGCACAATCACAGAAAAAGGTGCAATTGATTCAAAGGGAGCCCAAGGGACAAGAACCTGACCTGCTACTGACTCTTCTCTTCCCCGCAGACCTAAACTCAAGCTCTGCCCCAGGACCATAGGTATCAATCACAGAGCAGTCCTCGGGCTTGAGTTGTTCTTTATGAGTCTGATGGTCACAGTGAAGAGGGGGGCCACCTGTGAGATAATCCCTCCAGCAGTCACCATGACACATTTCTGGTATTACTAGGTATATTGTAAAAAAGACACAGGAGCAAATCCCAAAGACTATTTTTCAGTGTCCACATGAGCTGCCCACAAAGACACTTGATGTTCATTCTGTCCCCTTCACACATATCTCCTCACCAATATATCAAGTCCCAGAAGATGCTCAAAGGTGAAGACCTCTGAGAAGACCCCAACGTATTGGGGGTAGAAATTATTTATAGCTGCTCTTCTTTGCAGAAGTCTCCATGGAAGATGCAGATGGGTTTAAGCAAATCCTCCTCATTTCTTTCCTATCTATAAAGTGATTTTCTTTCTCTCCATTTCCCATGGCTGCTGTGCCAAGGAGCTGCACTCTTGCTCCCAGATTTCTGCCAGATCTTCTTATCAGTCTGTAGGAATTGGCTATTTTAGAAGGAAAGGGAAGAACTCTCTCTAGTTGCTATAGTATGAAGGCAAGATCCTGTAAATTTATCACTGTCTGGGTCCACTGGTGAGGGTCCTTGGCATCTGTTCTCTACCACCTCTGGGGCTGAAGGATACCTGCAGGAACAGGAAAAAAAATAGTAGAGAAGATTTGTTTCCATGAAGCAGTACATTAGGAGGGGAGAAATTCAGTCAACAGGATTCAGAATGACACTCCCTCTGAACTCCCACAGCACCAATTGTCTGAAGCAGTCGCTGGGATTTATCAAATTCTACTCTTCTCTGTTGTCTGTACATGGGTGTCTCATTCATTCAAATAGTGTTTAAAAATTCCTAGAAGGCAGTATAATCCCACATGCTTTCCTTTGTACATCCAATTGCTCCTGGCACAGAGCCTTGCACCCTGAAGTCATTTGAAAAGTATATTATGTGCCACTTTTGAAGATTGTGAACTAGTTTGAATACATTTTTTAAAAAATTTAAAGGTATTAAGAGCAACCAGAACACAGAAGAAAAGGAGACAGATATTTTAATACTCCCTCTCTGTGACATGCAATATAATAGCCCAAAAGATGTCCAGGTCCTAATACCCAGAATCTGTGAATATGTTATGTTCCATGTTAAAGGAGAATTAAAGTTGCTAGTGAGCTGACTTCAACCTGGGGAGATGATCCAGTGGATTCCACGTAATCACAACAGTCCTTGAAAGTAGAAGCAAGAAGCAGAAGTAAAGTAGTGTCGGAGTGATAAAATGTAAGAAGGACTTTTCCAGACATTGCTGGCTTTGGAGACGAAAGGGGTTTACAGCCAAGCAAAGCAAGTGTCCATGAGAAGCTGGAAAAGTCAAGAACACAAGTTCTTCTCCAAAGCCTCCAGAAACGAATCCAGCCTTGCGAATTCCTTGCTTTGACCTCAGTTCTGACTTCCAGAACCATAAGTTAATAAGGGTGTTGTTTTAACCCACTAAACTTACATCAGTTTGTTACCGAACTATAAGAAACTAATATACTCAACTATCCAAGACTTTTATGTAAAAGGAAGAGAAGTTTACTACTTGAGGCATTTCCTTCCTGATAGATTTCTGCCTCCCAGAAGGCCTTAAGTCTTATTTGACCAGGAAGTTTCTGCATGATAGGGACTAAGAAGGACTCCAGTGACGATAAGGCAAAATATTTGGGCTCCGTGGCCACATCCTGATGTGGGTAATAGCTATGACAGAAGGCAGAGACAGCCCTGCTCTCATGTAAAATGAACAGTTGCCTCTGTGATGTGATTTCCTGAGGAAGGATAAGGTTTCCTGCCTTCCCTACGGGGCTCTAAGAACTGGGAAAGTACTATCACAGCCGGTCAAATGGAGCAGCATCTTGCTTTCTGCGAGGAAGTCTCACATCCATGCCTACCAAGGGTCTAGTTCTCGCAATGGAAACCCACTCGTGATAGGGTGGGGATGACTCCTTGGTTGTAAAGCAGTGTCTCCAAACCTGGTAAGTAGTAGCTGGTGCCAATTGGAATAGACTCAGAGCCAGTGATACTGGCTGGAAGTACAAGGGGACTCATGGAGACACAGGTATTTGCCAAGCCAGAGAGGAGAATAGAAAGAACTGGGCTCCGAAGACCACTTTTACTATACATATTACAGTTTTGCTTACTGTCAAAACTTAAAGGGGCAGGCTCCCTCGTTCAGTCTGTGTGAGGTTGATTAGCCTGGAAGGGCTGCAGAAGCTGCCTCTATTACATTTTCCAAGTGAAATAGAAGCCTCCAGGGTTCTTGTAATTGTTCAGTGCTGAGGTACAAGCCTAACACATTTATGGGAGTTGGCCTCCAGCCACTTCTTATGAATACACATAAACACACCTTTTATTGCTCAATAATGTTTTCCCTTTGCAACTTTTTATGAACCACTAAAAAAAATGGGGCTTGTAATTTTAATTTTTTTTTTCAGAAGAAACCACAGAAATACCAAATCTTCCAAATGGGAACTTCTCTTGCCTGCTGCCTTAACCAAAAATTATTTGTCAAGGGAGTGGTCGAAGTTTCAGCATCAACAACTCAAGATATTAATTTGGTCCAAATCCAACTGATCTGCTCTCCAGACTGAGCTGCTGCCTTCCTCTTTACGAGCCCAAACTTCTTTCTCTGGGGCACTTAAGGTGCATTGCAGCAGAATTTACCGGCTCTCTCTGCCGATGGGAATGTGCTTCCCGTGGCTCAGTTACAAATCAGCATCTTCTCCCCTTGGCTACCATCCAGGAGAACAAGAAGCCCTATTGCCCACGTGCACCTTTTCATTGCCACTTCCACACCACAGTCCAAGCCTGCATGATCTCACATTCGGATGAATAAAATAGTTTCCTAACTGGTTTCCCCAGCCTCACTATCTAATTCTCCAATTTTTATAACCACATTGCTGCCAGAAGAATCTTAAAGGAGAAATACAATCATATCCCCTACCTGAGATGTTTCGTTAGTTCTCTCTTCCCAGGTGAAGTTCAATCTCCTTAACTGGTCATTTGACCTCATTCAACCTGTTTCTAAATTACCACGCCTAGCCCTCATTGCTTTGCTGCAGGAATACTGTATTGCTGACCACCTGAAAAGCTTAGTATTGTGCAGTGCTCCCACTCGCTAGCCACTTAGAGCTCTTCACTGCAAGGCATAAAAACTGACTCTGGCTACCAGAGAGAAAGGGTATGGAAGTTCACAGAAACTAAAGAGTCAGGCCCAGACAGGACAGGAACCAGAGGAATTCAGGGGGTCTCATAGTAGCAAGAACTATTGAACAATTTCCCTGGGGCACAACCAGAGTGAAAAAGTCCCATGTTCTTTGTATTTTTTGTTTTTCTTTCTTCTTTTTTTTTTTTCCTGTCCACTCTTCTCAGATGCCAGTTCCAGAGAGTGGATCCTGACTTGAATTTGACTAGATAATTTTCACAACTTTATCCAATGGAAACAGAGAACTCCCCCTCCCCCAAAGTAAAGCAAAGCATTATGCATTAAAAGAACAGATAGAGGCTGGGTAGCCAAAAGCAGAAATGTGACATGTTATGTCCACCTGGAGCACTCGTTTTCTGTCCACTGAAACTGCCCATCTGTCCTTCGGGATGCCCTTCAGACACATCTCAAAGACTGAGCTCATCTCTGATGTGGTGAACTTCTGGTTCAGTGTGTTCCTCTCTTCTTGTCTCTTCACATTCTTCCTTGTTTTATAGTTTTTAGATCATTAATAAGAGTTTTAAGGTGGTCCAGGATGAAAGGAAACACACACACACACACACACACACACACACACACAAACACACGTGTGCCCACAATCCAATCCCAGACCATTTTCTGACTGTGCTGTCTCCCTACAGAGCTGTCCAGGGTGCTGCCCATATGGATATCAGCTGTGCTTCTTAGGCATCCTATTTTCCTTCGTTACCATTATTTGACTGTCACCTGTAAGTTCATCTAAATATTCTTCAAATCTCTTCCCATGTTCAGGATTTGCACTTTCCATCTGTATCTATAAAGCCTTGCCAATGCCACTCACTCAGAAGCATTGAACTAGGCATTTGCCATCCTCCCTTCACTTTGATCCATTGAAAAATTGATATAATAATCTTCAGATGAGTGCATTAAAGGTTAATTAGATTTTAACATTTTTATGCCACTCTGAGTATGATGGAAATTATATAAATGTTACAAGTTATTATAGATTCTGGATAAAAATCTTCTTTTAATTTGACCAAATTTATGTCCCTCCCTGTTCACGCTTCTGTCCTCCACACTACCATATATTTACACACTTTGAAGAACCCCATAGGGCCACAGCACATGGTTGTGTGAATTATGCACTAGTACTCCAGGGGGCAACACTCACTTCCTGTTGATCATAGGTATGTCCAATCCTTATGAAAGTCATCCAGAAAACAGCAGTAACATGCCTTGAGAAAGGGGCCCATTTTTCTACTTCCCACAAAGATTTTAAGAAGACTTTATGGCTATATTTAAGACATCACTATGTATTTATCCCCTTTATTCTGGGGCCTTTAACAAACTTCTATTTATGAAATAGATTCCAGACAACCAAATGGTATTCCAAATATAAAATAGACTGTGAGAGACCAACCTTACACGTGACTGGGTTACACTCCCTGGCTGGGTGCTGAGGCGCTCAGTCGAAGAAGTGTGGCAGAGCTTTCCCCACCCTTCTTGGGTCTGAGGGTCGGTGTCTTGTGCCTGAGTGTGTCTTGCTACAGCCCCATGGGTGGAGCTATGCTCACCTGTTTTTGTAATGTAACCCCTTGCCCTGTTTAGGATAGAATCTTCCATGGAAGTGCCTTGTGTGTGTCCCCTTCTCTTACTGTGCCCTTGGGTGTGGCCTACCCAGGTGTCAGTCTACCTGCTGACAGTGGACATCATGAAGATAGACTCAGCTCCCTGAAACCTGACCCCTTGCCTCATTTGCATAGCTTCTCCTCAATAAAAGGGGTCAGCGCATGCTTTCTCTCTCTCTCTTCCTGTGGATCCTTAAGGTCAGAGGAGCTGTCACAGCAACCCCAAAGAAAAAAGGTATTTGTGTCTCTAGTGTGGTTATTTCGTGCAGCCCAGTTGACCCAGTTTACCTGAAGTGACTCCTGAGCCTTTTAGTCACGAGAACAGAAACTCGGCAATACACATAGTAGTTGCCTCCTTGATGGGACTTCCTGCTCCTAGTTTGTAGTCCTTTGGTTTGAGCTATTCTTCATGGAGCTGGTTGTGGAATCCAGCTCTTCCTCTTCCAGTCCCAGGTCCAGAAGATCTTTGATTCTTTCCTCAAAAGGAGGTCAACTCCTGGATTTGGCTGCTTTGGGGTACAGAAAATTGTGTGCCTCACCCTGAGGGGGCAGAAAGCACTCCTCACTCTGTTTCTAGATATTAACATTTCCAGGTGAATTTGAGAAAATGAAAAAAATTACTATGACTTTTTAAATTTTCTTCTCTTCCAATTGCTTTTTTTCTGTATGTGCATATGAATATATAATCTCATATCTCTCTCTTTCTCTCTCTCTCTCTCTTTCTGTCTCTGTCTCTGTCTCTCTCTCTCTCTCTCTCTCTCTCTCTCTCTCTTTCTGTCTCTCTCTCACACACACACACACACACATACACATACCCTCCAGAAAAAGCAAGATTTAACAGAAATGGCTGCACATATAACAGAATCACAATTCTCAAGATGAAGCAAAAAATCATCCATTAAGTATTTATTGAGTTCCTACTGAAAGCTCATCTTATTCATACTACAAGGGAGGCAAAATCCTTGTCCTGGGATAGGAATAGGAAGATGGTTAGTTACTTACTCTATTTAACCTCATTTTTATAATCAGTGAAACAGAGATAATAACCATGAGGTAAATGAAATAATACACATAAAATCTCCTAAGTAACTAATAAATATTCTTCAAACACTTAGGGAAGACCTACTGCACTAATTAAAAAGACAAGCATTGTTCCTGCTCTCATGGAGCTTCTACACTTTTTTTCTTTTTATTTGTTCTTTTTTAGATATACATGATAGTAGAATGTATTTTGGCATATTACACATACATGAAATACATACATACAACTTATTCTAATTAGGATGCTATTCTTATGGTTGTATGTGATGCAGAGTTACACTGGACATATATTTATTTAAAAAAATGTTCTCTCTGATATGTGGATGCTAACCCACACAAGGTAAGGTGGGGAGGGGAGTATAGAAGTCTGTTAGATTAGACAAAGGGGGATGGAGGGAAGGGAAGGGGAGGAGAATGGGAAGTACAGTAGAACTACTCAGACATGACTTTCCTATCTTTATATTTGAATATGCAACCAGAGCTTCTACTCTTATCAGATTCTTTTTTGTTTTTCTTTTTCTTTCCTCCAAAGGTTCAGGAGCAAGGGAGCAGCAAGTGATGTACTGGAGGTAATGCATCTGGAATTCCAAGAGCCAATTAGGAAATATTTGGAACTATTTGTCAAACCATTTGTAACTTGAAATGTGGAAGTATTTACACCACATAAATTTGTAAACACTACAAATCAGGTTTTTATTCCCTCGGAAGACCAGATTTCCAGCACACCTTTGGGAGCAATGACATGAAAGCCTGAGGAATACAGCATAATGATCAAGAAGAGGGATCTAGAATTGGACAGTCATGCATGAATTAAAATTCTGGCTCTATAATCTGGAAGCTGAGAGGCTGAACAAGTCATTTAGCTCTTCTGGACCTCATCATCCTCATTTACAAAATGAGACAATAATGTAACCTACCTATAGTGGTTTATGAGAGTTTAACTACAGTTTTCTCACATTTCTAGATCAAATATCAGATCAAGGTGCAGCACAGAGGGTCTCAAGGGACAGCCCTCTTCCTGACTTGCAGACAGCTGCCTTCTCACTGAATCCTCATATGGCCTTTCCTCAGTATGTGCACATGAAGAGAGAAAGCACGTTCTCTGGTATCTCTATTTTATAAGGACATGAATCCTATTGGATCAGGGCTCTTCCCTATGTCCTCATTTAACTTTAATTGCTTCTATACATATCGCATCTCCAAATACTGTCATATTGGGCATCAAAACTTCAACATATGAACTGGGGGTTGGGAGAGACATAAATATTTGATCCTTAACACCATCTGTAAGGTTTGGGGGAAGGTCATGAGATGCAGTATGCAAATACAGTGCTAATACTTTCCAAGTGCTCAGTAAATATTAGCGGTTATTACTATCCCATGTTAGAAAAGTGAATCTGGCTTCTAGTGGAGTGAAAAAAACCCTGGAGACCCAGAGCCTAAGGTTGAGAAGATCACTGAGAAAGTTTTGGAAGTCCCCACTCAGAGTCTAAACTAAAACAGATCCTATTAATGAAAACTAACAAGATATAGAAACAAACTAGATACATAGTCAAAAAGAAATGGTCAGAGACAACTCGAAGGAGCATGGGCAAATACAAATCGGTATAGAAGACACTTTAGGATGAAAATCAGTTTTAAGAAAAAAGGTAAGAGCCACTGAACCTATTGAGAATTTAAGATAATGGCCAGATATATCCAAAATCCATAAATATCAGTTTCTGACAGGATGCATTTATTGGCCAAATATGTCTTGAGTTGCTACTATGCGTAAGGCATTGTAAGGAAACACAAAATGGTCAGATCGTGGCCCCTATCTTTGATGTGCCTGTGGCCCATTAAGGGAGAGGACATGAAAAGAAAACCGTCAAGCAAGCTTGAAAGAGATTCAAATTAGGTGAAATGGATTTTCAAAGGAAAGAGAGACAGCTTTTGGCTAGGGAAAAATTAGGATTTCATAGGAACAGAAGCATGAGTCATGAAGGACAGATTGGATGTGGATAAATAGGAAGATGGAGATTAGGTAGGGTAGAGAATGGCATCCTTATAGAGGCTTCCCTCAGGTAGGAACAAAAGCACTGAAGTGAGGAAATAAATTCAGGCAGCAGTTCAGTTCAGCCAAAGCATACATGGCCCAATTGGAGAGCAAAATAAATAAATAAATAAATAAATAAGCTGGAAATGTCATCTAAGATCAAACCACAAAAGATCCTAATAAAATCTGGGTTATTGAATTGGAACTTGATTTAGTAGGAAATGATGTATCACTACCATGCTGTCCAAATAGAAACATCTTCCCCACTACCTGCAAATGGTTTACTTAGACTCTTCTGTTCGCCAAATCTCTAAATAACACTACCAGCTGTGCTGACTTTCCAGACATCTGATTCCTGGCATGCGTCCTCTGGTGAGTTCCTCAGCTACCAGTCTACGTAACTAAGATGATCACCCAGTGCTCCATATCCCAACCTCTGGAAAAATAAGCCACCCCCCGCCTAGAGCTGCCTTAGCTTTTTCGACCTTAGCACTCCCTTGAAAAGATGGAACAGAACAGTCCAGCTGCTCTCGTTTGTGTGGTACAGGATGAATGAGCATCGATTTGCCAGGGCTGCCATAACAACGTACCATGACTGGTGGCTTCGACAAGAGATTTGTTTTCTCACAATTCTGGAACCCAAAAGTCTGAGATCAAGGTTTCAGCAGGACTGGTTTCTCCTGAGGCCTCGTTCCTTGCCTTGTAGATGGCCACCTTCTCACTATGTTCTCATGTGGTTTCCCTTCTGGATCCCCCTACCATCTCTCCTTTTCTTGTAAAGACGACAGTCACATGGGTCATAAGCCCACCCAGGACCTCATTAACCCTTAATTACCTACTTAAAGTCTAATTCTGAGGTACTGGGACTTACAACTTCAACCTATGAGTCTGCAGGTAAGGGGGACACATCTCAACTCATAGCATTTATTCAGCAAAAAAAAAAGAGAGAGAGAGAGAGAGAGAACCAGATTTTAAAGCCCAGGGGACATACCAAGGACTTTTGGAAGATCTCCTGCGAGGCTCTACTACTTTTTTCACCTCACTGGAGTCAAAAAAAAAATATACAGAGACTGAAGTTTTTGAAGCTCTGGACTCCACATCTGGACACACTTAGTATCCTTCTCACTAGTATTTGCACCTGTGCCTCTCACCATCTCAAAGTGAGAGGTTCCATTATGAAGTTGTAAAATTCTGGAGAACATGCCCAGCATTTTACTTATGTCCATGGAGCTAGAGACCTGACACAAAAAACTCAGTAAGTGGTGCCTAAAGGAAGGAAGAAGGGGAAGGAGAGAAAAGGACAAAGGGAAGCACCCATGAGACAACAGGGCACAGGGCTTTGGCACTATGGAGACCTGCTAGGCTCCTTTACTTGTGCTTTAGTCACCTTCTGCATGGCTGTGACCAAAATACCCAACCGAGACAATGTGGAGGAGGGAAAATTTATTTGTGGCATATGGTTCCAGAGGTCCTAGTCCATAGATGACCAACTCCATTGCTCTAGGTCCAAGGTGAAGCAGCATAGCACGGGGGCAGGGCTCAGTGGAAGAAAGCTGCTCCGCTCCTGGAAGGGTCAGGAAGCAGAGAGAGACAGGAAAGTACAGAAGGGACCACAGGGAAGATGCACCTTGCAGGGCAAGCCTCTAGTGACCCACTTCCTCTAGCCATGCCCCACATGCCTACAGTTGCCACTCAAGTCCATTCAAACTAGGATGGACGAATTTGGTTACAGTTCTCATAGGGAAAACATTTTACCTCTGAGTATTTCTGCATTAATAGGAACTTTGGGGGGGACATCTCATATTCAAACCATAACAATTTGGGTACGTGTCTGCATCCATGTTTAGATTTTGAGCTTAAAAACAAAAACTATAAACCTGGTGCATTGGCACATGCCTGTAATCCCAGCGGCTCAGGAGGCTGAGGCAGGACAATTGTGAGTTCAAAGCCAGCTTCAGCAAAAGTGAGGCCCTAAGCAACTCAGTAAGACCCTGTATCTAAATAAAATACAAAACAGGGCTGGAGATGTGGCTCAGTGGCCGAGTGCCCCCGAGTTCAATTCCCATGTATATATATATACGTATACATACACCCCCAGAAAGAAAAGGAAACAAAACTATAATCTATAATCATTGTATTTTGCTAGCCAAAAAGCCCAATATAAAATCAATGCCCACTAAAATGAATTTCCTTACTGAACTGAATCTGCTTTCTTCTTTCACTTTTAGAGAACATGATAGGTAGATTAGCCATACTTTAAAAACATCCACAGGACTTTGTAAATGAATGACTTCTAAATTCAAGATTATAATAGACTTGTTATTGTTGTTACTGTTATCATTACTGCTACTCCTACCTCTTGTGCACTAGACTACATAAAGATCCCACGGGTAAGGGAGACCACAGTCTTTTAAAAGACTCAAAACTAAAGCAACCTGCTTTCATCTTCTCTCCAGCACACAACCGAGAATTAATTACCTACTTTGGGGGAATGAACAGAGCATTATTCCATCTAGAATGGAGAACCAGGCCCTCGGGACTCAGAGGGCTTCAAAGCTGAGCCTGCTAAGCTGCATCAATTTAAGGAGGATTTAAATGCTTTACCCTGCTTTCTCTCTGTCAGTAATGAATCACATTGAGATGAGAAGGAGGTCTGGCAATAACAGCAAGCATCCTGCGTGAGGTCAGTGTGCGTAATCTGTCCTGGATACCGGCAGCCTAAAGATGGCGGCTGTGTCCTTAGTGTTAGCACATCTTCGAGTTATTACTTAAAACAGTGATTGGAGATTAGAGAGAAGACTTGCATTTAAAAGCAGATGAGTTTCTCTTAATTTCTAGAGAACTTAGGAATGCCCAGATGCTGCTGCTGATAGAATTGACTTCTCCTATTAGTGTACTACAGGGTTGATACTGTGCCACTTGTGTTTTTATTAAAAAGAAAAAAAATTAAGCATTTTAACCTCACTGGAGTCAGAAAAAAAATGTATAGAGACTGAAGTTTTTGAGGCCCTGGACTCCACATCTGGACGCACCTAGTGTCCTTCTCACTAGTATTTGCACTATAAAGTGACGTCAAGTAAACTGCACCTTAAGGAGCTGCGTAACCCATACCCCTCATCGCCTTCTGCTGCCCCTCTTCTACTCTGCACCAAGAACTCTCTGACTAAAAGATAGCCGCCCATACAAAGGTGCACAAGGGGCAAGGTGATGTGTTCTTTCCCTTTCTAAAACAAAGGGAATCTCAAGCTGTTAGCAAATCTAGCAGCACATCAGTTGCAAAGCTCTTCAGCAAGCTTCCTAAGTGGTAATCAGGACCCAAGAATTCACTGATTCATTCAGCAAACTTCTTAAAAACACCTGCGTTATGCCAAGGATTGTACCTGCAGAGGTACAGACAGGAGACCATCACAAAGCATTTATGGACGGGAGGTCAATAGCCCAGACCTCAGGTGCTCAAAGGGCCAATGCAGTCCCATTAAATGTAGGCCTAGGATGTCTTCCCAAGTATCCAGTGACAAGATTTAAAGGCGGAACATAGTGCCTATAGAACACTGAGAAATTTTTATAAATCTTGTTGACGATCTTATGAAAAGTTTATATATATGCATGCATATATATACACTTACATACATAAGTATATATATATATATTCATGTATATATGTACACATATACATATAGAGAGGTATATAGATATATATCATTGTATTTTTGTATTAAAAGAATTAATTCGCTCTGCTGATTGCCGTGTCCTGAGCCGCTTTCCTCCACCGCGCCCTTCTACCTTGATGTTCTGCCTCACCTTGGGCACAGAGCGATGGAACTGACCATTTATGGACTGAGAACTTACAAACAGGGAGAGCAGTATGGCACTGACTGGTGCTGAGGCAGGAGGAAGAGCCATAACTGCGGAGGAAGCCTGGGTGATGGCCTTCTTCAGAACTGCCCCAATCCCTCTGTCTTGACTGCCATGATCTGAAAGGTGAGGGACAGAAATTCTCTTTCTGTCTAGTCAGGCCAGTGGACTTGCTTCACAGACCCAGCTCCCTTCCCAGCGGGCAGCCTAAGTCTGTCCTTAGAGAAAGAAGCAGGGGCCCTGCCTGGCAGTACCCCAAGCCACATTTGCTAGCCCTGTGCTGGAGCCATAAAAGTGATATTTTGATGTCTCCTTCCCATTGCTTGCATCTATTTCTCAACTGATTCCAAAGGTGAAAGGGGGAAGAAGTGTGATTTATTATCACCCCTTAAACCTCGACAACTTCTTTCTTAGCAGTTAAGAAATATTAATAAATAAACAAGAATAAATACATTCCTTTTTTTTTTTAACCTGTCCAAAGGATGTGAGTTCCTAATGCTGGGGTCTGAAGAGATGACAACTGTCCAATAGTCAAAACAAGCTGGACAATTAGGTAAGAAGAGAATGAGATAAATTTATCTCCTCTACTGAAAAAATTGATTCATCATAATGAATAGATACGTTGGTATACATATTTAATTAAATATGCACACATATTTAATATGCCACAGTTTAAAACACCTTTTGTGTTTTAAACCTCACCCTTCCTCCATCTGTAAATACACTGGTGCCCCCAAAACATGGATGTAGCCAAGCAGCTCTCTCTTAAGGTATAGAAGAATAACGTGAGACCATGAGAATGACCTCATCACTTTCTAGCACTTAATCACCCCAAAATAATTATGAATTATTGTTTTTTAAAAACCCGTGAAGGTTTTTATTGACCCCCTTTTATGATGACATGATGGCATTTCACTATGATTTGAAATTGTGTTCTGCTGCACTTTGAGCTAAATCCCTCCTGCATCAATGTCACCCCAATTCTTTCTTAAACTATTGGTGTAAATATTTTTAAAGATGTTATTTACCAGAATTTATATTGGGGATTCCCTTTTTTCTTTCTTCCTTTATTTTTTCTTAGGCGAGGGACACTTTACCACTGAACTACATCCCCGGTCCTTTTTCTTTCTGGTTTCGAAACAGGGCCTCACTAAGCTGTTGAGGCTGGCCTTGAACTTGCTTGCTATCCTCCTTCCTCACCCTCCAGAGTTACTGGGATTATAGGGTGAGACACTGAGCCTGGTTATTCCGTATAATAGGGAACTTTGTTTATGATAGGCCCTAAACAAATGTCACTTCAAAATAACCAGTCAAGTCAAGCAAATTCAGAAAGAGAGAAAAGAAGGAAGAGGGGGGGGGGGGAAGGAACTCTTGGCTATTGAGCAAATTACTTCTTCTAAAACACTTCATATATTTTATTTTACAACATTCTTGTTGTTTTCATTTGGTTATACAGCTGTGGAATCTGAAATCTCAGAAAGACTAAGTAACTTATCCAAGATCACACAGCTGATGAACTAGATGTGGAACTTACGTCTACGTCTATCGGACCTCAGAAGTTATATTTTTAGCTCCAGACTAGGTAGTGTCTCATCTTTGGTATTGGGGTTGGATTTGGCAGCATTTAATTGCCAACAGACTCCCCATGTACTTTTCTAATGGAAAAAACAGCCTTTAAGTATGAACGACTCTACCAAGATTTTGAAAAAATAAGGAGTAAATTTGGAGAAGTCAGAGCTTTGAATTTTTTTCCCCATCATATTTCCTGAAAGTAATTGTTCAGGAAGATAAGGTAGTACTTCCAGTAAGACTGTGACAGTCCCAGAAATGCTGACTCATTTGTAATGGAATGTCATTCCTGGAACCATGTCCTCTATAAAGTGGCCTGCCAGGACTCCAATAGAGACGACAGGGCCCCTCTGGTCCAGGCGCCACTCCCCTTTGCTTCCCTGCAGCAGGAATGTGCACAGCTACCTTCTGTCTGCCTGATGCTCACAAAATAGGCCAGTGCTAGAGAAGCCAGTGCTTCTCAAATCAGAGAAAGCCACCAGGGCCCTCGTTTTCCTAAAATGAACAAGCTTGACATTAATAGTTTATGTTCTTTTCTCCTTTGTCATTTTAGCCTCTCATTTTGGATTCTCTTACCCTGCTTAATTTCCCTGACAGTCACTGTCTTAGAATTCTGCCCCTTGCCACATACAGCAGAAAGCAGAACGTAGCAATCTCACTCCAGAGCCCCCCGACTCGAGGCATCTTACTGTCTGTCCCTCTATGGTTCACCCTGAGGGCTGCTCATTGCTATTCTAGAGCTTTTCTTTCTCTCCTCAGTCCTAAGCCTTCAAATCACTACAAGGACCTGTTCTCATTGGTGTACCTCCAAAGGGCTTTGGAATTGGACATCAAAAGAGCACTTTTATGGCTCCAGCATGGGGCTAGCAAATGTGGCTTGGGGTACTGCCAGGCAGGGCCCCTGCTTCTTCCTCTAAGGACAGACTTGGGCTGCCCGCTGGGAAGGGAGCTGGGTCTGTGAAGCAAGTCCACTGGCCTGACTAGGCAGAAAGAGAATTTCTGTCCCTCACCTTTCAGATCATGGCAGTCAAGGCTGTTTCAATTCCTTATTTTAATTGATCTCCACAATATTGAACATTCATCATTTCCTCCTTGAAACTTTTGTGTCCCTTGACTTCCTTAATATCATTCTCTGATGATATTTCTCTGATTTGGCCAATCCTTCCCATTTTCATTCACATAATATCTATAGCATTCATCCTTTTTCCTTCTGTACCTTAAATGTGAACCATACCTGGACTCCAGCTTCTGAAATTTCAGTTCTATATACCCTCTAGATGACCTCATCCTCAAGACTTCAAATGCTCCCATTTTATTGAGTCTACCAAAATAATAAAATCATAATGAGGGCAAGATTCACACCAGTCTTGGTTTAGAGCATAGGAAACACCTAATATATATTTGCTAAATGTGTTAAATAGCTATCTCCAGCTCTCCTTCTTGAGCCCCAGACATGCAAGTACATATATGTACATGTGTGTATACATATTATACAAATATGGTATTGCATACTTGTATGAATCATATTGTATATCTCCTTATTGGATGATTACCTGAATGTCCTCTAAGCATCTCACATTTGTCTATTCAAAAGTAGCTGACTCCCTATTGGTCCCCACCCTCTTTGCTACCCTTTTGTTCTCTATTTTAGTAAAATGGCACCATGAAAAACAAGCACCCTGGAAGCCATCTTCATGACTCTCTCTTCATCAACACACCCTCTTTCCATTTCCATCCATTCAGCAAATCCATTTCTTTTCCTTTTGTAAAAGTTTTCAGTCTGTATTCTGTACTGCATCTGCTCACGCTACCGCAACTTAGCTCAGGGCTTCGTGGTTATGGAGCTAGCAGAGTTCCCTAGCTGGTCTCATTCTCTCCGTTCTCTCTCCAGTTGCTAAACACCCCCCACCCCCATGCAGCCTCTAACTGCTGTCAGAATATTTTATTCTGAAAACAAATCTGGTCACATGCAATTGTAGAACCAGTGCTATAAGCTCCATGAATCCAGCTTTCTTTGCACCTGTGAACACTGCAACAGGAGCTCTGTATGAAAAGCTCACCAGAGGCGAATAGAAACACCTCCTTGTCACAGGAGGGAGCCAATCTTCCAATGGAATTAGAGACCCGGGTCAAGAGCACCTAGATGCTTACATTTTGATCATGCCAGGGTAGTGTTGCCTGTGCATATTTCTAGCCAACATACTTTATCTTGAACAGGACTTATTTCACTAATATAAAATTATTGCTAGCATCCCTCAGGCTAGTTAATAAACCCTCTAGAGCTAATTGAGATGACTGAGAGTTAAACATTTATAGTAACTACCTGATTAAAGTCTTTCAAATGCTGACTAACCTCCCTGGAGTGTGTATTTCTGATTAAGGTACTTCAAATATTAGCAAATATTAGCAAGTTGCCCCTGGAGGTAAGTTAAACTAACTAAACACACACATATGTATCATACTTTCTATGCTGGGTGATTTCAAACTAAATTGCAGACAATATAACACCCTATTTTACAGGGCCTTACATGCATGACGAATCTGCCTACTGGGTAATTAAGTAGTGAAGAATGGAAATGCAACAAATGTTCTGTCGATTAATAAACGAGTGACTTTACTAATCCATTCATTATAAGGACAAAGGATCTTGATGGGAACCCAGAATTTATTTTATCTCTGCAGGTTTCAATCTTCCATTTCTCTGACAGTAGCTACTATTTATGAGTCTCAACCTTACCAAAATATCATCTTTAAAGTTCAAAAGCACACAAATATTGGCAATCTTGTGTGGTTTAGCCTTCTATGATGTTTCCAAGCCACCTTTGAATAACAAGGAGAAACGACTGTCAAGCACTGGTGAGAATCCAGTTCCATTCAGACGCTCAATGACAAGGTCCCACCGAAGCAGATCCCCACCTCTCAGTGCTGTCAGTCGCCTCCAAACTCATTAATATTCTTAATCATTCAATGGGAGGCTGTGGTTGCCATGAAGTTGTCATAGATCAATTAAATCCCTGGAGATTCTGAGGTGACATTCAGATTAGTGGGAAGGTGAAAGGAAATCAATTTTTACTTTTTAGCCTGCAGGTGCCCACAGATGTTCTGGTGTGAACAGAGAACTCTCATTCAAACACAAAGGCAGAGATGGCCTCCTTTCCTGGGCCAGTGGCTGAATCTTGCCTTGCCCACTATGGGCTCTCTCTTTCTCTCTCTCTCTCCCTTTCTCTCTCTCTCTCTCTCTCTCTCTCTCTCTCTCTCTCTCTCTCTCTCTCTCTCTCTCTCTCTCACACACACACACACACACACACACACACACACCCTTTGTCCCAGAAATTAGAAAGAGAGTGGAATTCCTGTTTCTTCAAACCTTGAAGTAAAATTACCTTGAGAATCTGGGCTTTGAACAGGGATAAGAATACCAGCCTTCATTATTCAGCCAACTCAGGAAGGGAAGAAATGCTTTTTGTGGAAAGGTGTCACTTCAGAGGGGAAGGGAAAGGAAAAATGAGTCAAGGTGGGGCAAAATGAATTCCACCATTTAATTAGCAATCACCCCTGACCTGTCATCCTCAGCGAATGTGATTCCTGAAAGGTTGAGTCAAAGCAAAAGAGCAGGTAATTAGACAACAAGCACTAGAGCATAGAGAAGCTTCACGTTTCCAGGGTTTGCACTGTGAACAAACTGGATATATGTGCTATGCTTCTAATATATTCTGCTTTCTAATTAGCAATCAGGGCTGATTTGTCAGTCATTCCACCTATAATGCATAAAGCACTGGAACATAAGGGGGGGGAACTAAGTTCAGAAAAATCAATTATGCTTATATTTGCATTCCCTCCAGGCTGGGGCGTTGCAAAAACTGCCGAAATATTATCTTTCTCTTTACAAAGGAACAGAAAGGAAGGGTGAGGTTGCAATTCAATATAATGAATAAATCTCTGACTGTTTGGGGAAAGGTACAATAGCTGAATATTTATGAGATTGGTGATGGGAAATGCATTTCATATGATCAGCAACTGTGGAAATAGTCCGCCATTTTTAAAGAGCATAAGAACAAGTATATGCTCAAGAATCATTTTTGACATATAGGGAATAACAGGAAACATGTTAAAACTCAGTCCTTTATTGGATGGTTATTGGCAAAATGGATATTTCTCATCCCTCCTAAATAGCCGTAAGTGTAACATGATAGTCAGACAAGCCTTCTCAAAAACGGTAGTCCAGATTCATCAGTGTCTCTATTTCCTTGGCTTATATTCCACCCTCAACCAAAGTATCTGTCTTCCATTTCCACCTTTCCACCCAAACCATCTTACTCAAGTCCCCCAGTTGCTCTTAATTTCCCAGTCAGTGCATGCTTTCCAATAATCATCTTTACCAGCCTCCCTGCACTTGCTGACACTGATAGTTCTGTCCTCTTCTTCCTGAAACCCTCTCGTTCTTGCTTTCTGTGGTTCTCCCTTGTGATGCTCCTTCTGCCTTTTCCTGGTCATCCCATTTCTCTTCTCTGTGTTTGTCTTTATTGGCACATGTCTTAACTATTGGTGCTCGCTTCAGCCTTCATACTTTCTTTGCATGATATTTGTTTCTATCCTTATGATTTAAACTGCCATTGACAAACTAAAGATGCCTAAGTCTCTCTACCTCCCTTCCAACCTGATACCTGAACCTCAGTTCAACATGTAACTTCAGATGGAGCTCTACCTAAATACTCACCAATACTTTATTCTCCACCTGTCCTAAAAAGAAGTAAATTTTCCTCCTTTGACTGATGCCCCCACTTCCTCTTTCCCTCCCTACTGCACTTCAGTTTGCAGCTGGCAGCCTCCTAGACATTCTCCAATGAGTCCCACTTTCTGATGTCCATGTCCCTCTGATTCCCAATCTCTTGAGTGTGGGCTGGATCTAGCAACTTGTCTCTGACAAGTAGAATACAGCAATATGTCACTTCCTAGATTAGGCTATAAAAAGGACACTGACTTCTTGCTTTGTCTTTCTTTTTTTCTTCCTTATTTATTCCAGGGAAAGTCAGCTGCCATGCAGTGAACTGTTCAACAGCAAGGCCTGCAGGACCAAAGACTGATGTTCCTATTCAACAGCCCAGGAGCACCTGAATCCTGTCAATGGCCCTGTGCCTGAGCTTGTTAGCAGATTCTCCCTCAGTTAAGCCTTGAGATGTCTCAGCTCCAAACACCTTTATTATACCCTGGCAGAGTTGGATGAAGCTTATACACCATATGAATTCACTTCATAATAGATTTAATAATTTATTATTTAATAATCGTTTGCAGAAAATACACATGTGGTGAAACCATATAGGAAAAAAATGAAATGAATAACATAATTGAGAGCAGTGTGACTTTCATTAGGGGGAATGGTCGGGGCAGGGGTGGGTAAAATCAAAGAAGACGCCACAGGGAATACCAGGGAGTTAATAGTATTTAAAATTGATTGTGAGAAATGAATGTTTTATTATTCTTTCCATTTTGTATTAGTTATTCTTCTCCAGAGAAACAGAACCAGTAGGAGATACAGAGAGATAGAGAAAGGGAGAGAAAGGAAGTTCAAGCCTTACTGTGTACATATAGAGTATAAGAAATTAGCTGATGAAATTATGGAGGCTGAGAAATCCTACGATCTGCTGTCTGCAAGCTGGAGACTCGGAAAAGCAAGTGATGTAGTTCCAGACAGACCTCAAAACCTGAAAAGAGTGGCCAATGGTGTAAGTCTGTCTAAGGACAGGAGAACACTGAAGCCTCAGCTCAGGCAGTAAGGCAAAGAGGAAATTCAACCCTCGTCTTCCTCTGAGTTCTGTTAGGACCCTCAATAGATTGGATCACGCCCACCCATATTGAGGAGGACGATCTGCTTTACTCAGTCTCCAAGTCAAATTCCCTCACAGAAACATCCCAAAATGATGTTTATCCAAATATCTGGGCACTATTTGACCCAGACAAGTTAACTCATAAAGTTTAACCACCACATCTATATTTGTGTATGTGTGAGTATGTTATATTTAAGTGTATATACAAGATGCATAAATATATATTAGCATATATATACCCACACATGTATAATGTGTGCATATACATATATATTTATATGTATATGTATATGTATATGTATATATATATATGATGTACTCTTTGGCTATATAATACACTTTGTAATAAAAAAATAAATAAAAGTAAATGTGTACCATATGATTCAGCAATCCCTACTCTAGGTATATATCCACAAGCATTGAAAGCGGGTCTTGAAGAGATATTTGCATATCCATGTTTATAATCTCACTATTCACTATGGCCAAGAGGTAGAAGAAACCCCAATGTCATCAATGGATGAATGGATAAGCAAAATATACTGTGTGTATACAATAGAATATTATTCAGCCTGAAGAGGGAGGAAATCTTGTCACATGGTACAACCTTGAGGATATGATACTAAGTGAAATAATTCAGTCACAAAAGGACAAACACTGTATGAGTTCACTTATGCATGTTATCTAAAAGTAGTCAGAGTCACAGATAAAGAAAGTAGAAAAGGGTTTGCCAGGAGCTGCAGGGAAGAGACAAAAGGGAAATTGATCTTTATTGGACACAGCATTTCAGTTCTTCAAGATTAAAAAAAAGTTTGGGGCTCTATTTCACAACAATGTAAGTTTACTTCATACTAATGATCCAAATACAGTCATCCACCACATAAGGATGTTCAGGTCAATGATGGGACACAGTGGTCCCATAGACTCTAAAGGATCTTAAAAAGTCCTATCACCTGGTGACATCATAGTTATTGTTACAAGGTCATAATGCCAATACACTCTATGGTATTGGCACCACAGTGAAATCACTTAAATTCCACCATTTCTCAGAACACATTCCCATTGTTTAAAAAAAATGACTATATTTAGAAATGGCTAAAATGGTAAATGTTATATGATTTTTACCACAATAAAAATATTTAAGCAAATATTTAATGCATATTTTTCACTTCAAAATAGTAAACTAAATATATATCTTTCTGAAACTATATTAAAATGTTAATAAAGAAATTATCAGACCTTTTTATTTTGGAATGATTTTAGACATACAAAATATAGAAAAAAGTACAGTGTTTTTGTGTATGCTTTTCTTAGCTTCCTCTAGTGTTGGTAATCTCCTAGTTTAATTATCAAACAAAAATATTAACCTGGTAACAGTTTCTTTAACTAAGCCACAAACTTTAATTCTATCAGTTTTTCCCCTAAAATCCTTTTCCTGCTCAGGACATAATCAGGAATCCCATGTTGCTTCCTTACTGTTTTCCACATAATCTATAGTGATTCCTCATTTTTTCCTTGTTTTTTATGTTCTTGACCAAGTAGTGGTCAATTATTTTGAAGAATGTTGTCTAAAGCAGATTTGTTTAATTTTTCCTTTAATTATGAATTAAGCTTGTTTTTCAAGAATTAGTAATGTTTTGTGTTTCTCAGAATGTATCAGAGAGTAAATGAATTCATCTGTTATTACTGATGATGTTAACCTTGACCACTGGCTAAGACAATGTCTGCAAAATCTTTCCCTTCTAAAGTTACTATTAGTCCTTTCTTAATCAATGGATATAGTTTTGAGACTTTTATTGATATCCTCAAACTTTTGTTCAGTGATTTTTATCATTCCTCTTTCTTCGGGAATCATATTGCTATGTTTGCCTAGTAATGAATTTGTATTTTCTTCATACCTTCTGCCATTGTTAATTAGAATTGTCTGTAGGGAAGACCTATCTCTTCTCTCCATTTATGTATTTATTTGATTATTTATATCTGTATGGACTCAATAATATTTATTTTACTTCCTTGGTTAAAATACAATATTGAAGTTGCATATTTTATCATTCAAATTTCATTTAACATACCCTCCTCCTTTTTCCTTCCTTTCTTTCTTTTGTTGTTGTAGTTGTACTTCCTTATTTTCTGGCCCCATGATATATTCCATTCTCATCTTATTCTCTCTCCCCTAACTCTTGAATCCATCACTTTTCCAAGGGGCTCTGGTTCCTTTCTATTGTAAAATAGTATTTATAAACCAAGATTTTGCAATAGGTGTTCTAACAGCTAGGGAGTTATTTACTGTAAGGCCCTCTCAAAAGACAAAGCTAGGAAATATATATATATATATATATATATATATATATATATATATTGACCCATGCATCTATACTTATTTCACTTTTTATCTATTGACCATCCATCTATCTCCTACTCAAAATCATGAGCACATATTTGTCCCTCTGATTCCAATCCAACACCATGAGGTTGGTTCTGTGCTTCCCTCTTTATTCACCTCTGACTTCCTCCAACAGTGGGAGATCCTACTCTCAATATCTACCAGAGACTCACTTCTCTGTCAATACTAGTATATTCTAAGAGGTCGCACAATTGATAAACTGTGCCCGTAAAAAAAAAAAAAAATGTACAAACTGGATAACAGAATTTTCATGCAATTCTTTTCATCTTTCATCTCATGGTATCCAAAGTGCTATTTTCCAAAGTTATCCAGGCTGGTTTTTTGCCTCTCCACTCACTTTAGTGTGGCTATGACCTTCATTTGTTGTACAGTCACGTCCATCAGCATGGACTCCATCCCATTGGGGTTTCTCATGTTAATTTTAGCTACTTATTGGAGGACAGGTGTATAAGTGGGACATTAGCATGGTTCCAAGAGCCCAGCCTTTGTAAAAAAAAAACAAACAAAAAAAAAAACACTCTATTCCTACTAACCCATTCCCATTCACTCCTTTCCATACCTTTTCCTCTTTAGTCTCTAAGTTATCATTTTTTATTCCTTTTTGCATAAATGTGTTGTTGTTGTTGTTGTTGTTTTTTGGGGGGGTTGTTTGTTTTATGTCTTCTTTTTTTGTTTTTTTTTAATTTTTTATTTGTTTTAATTATTTATACATGACAGTAGAATGCATTTATACACTTTGATATATCATACATAAATGGGATATAATTTCTCATTTTTCTGAGTGTACATATTGCAGAATCATATTGGTCATGTAGTCACATATACACATACAGTAATAATATCTGTTATATTCTACTATCTTTCCAATCCCCACATCCCCTTCTCTCCCCTCCCATCACTTCCCTCTCTCTAATCTAAGATAATGCTATTCCCAAGAAGTAAAATTAAGAATCAACATTTGATGGATTCAAATTTAAAAGCTTCTTCTCAACAAAGGAAACAATTAATAACATGAGAAGAGAGCCTACAGATGGGGAGAAAATCTTTACCACATGCACCTCTGATAAAGCATTAATCTCTAGGATATATAAAGAACTCAAAAAACTTAACACCAAAAAAAAAAAAAAACCCAATCAATAAATGGGCTAAGGAACTGAACAGACACTTCACAGAAGAAGATATACAATCAATCAACAAATATATGAAAAAGTGTTCAACATCTCTAGCAATTAGAGAAATGCAAATCAAAAGTAGTCTAAGATTTCATCTCACTCCTGTCAGAATGGCAGTCATCAAGAATATAGGAAACGATAAATGTTGGTGAAGATGTGTTGAAAAAGGTACACTCATACATTGCTGGTGGGAGTGCAAATTGGTGCAATCACTATGGAAAGCAGTATAGAGATTCCTCAGAAAATTGGGAATGGAACCACCATTTGACCCAGCTATCCCTCTCCTCGGTGGATACCCAAAGGATTTAAAAACAGCATACTACAGTAACACAGCCACATTAGTGTTTATAGCAGCTCAATTCACAATAGCTAGACTATGGAACCAATATAGGTATCCCTCAATAGATGAATAGATAAAGAAAATGTGGTATATATACTCAGTTGAATATTACTCAGCTTTAAAGACGAGTAAAATTATGGCATTTGCAAGTAAATGATTGGAGACGGAGAATATCATGCTAAGTGAAATAAGCCAATCCCACAAAACCAAAGGCCAAATGTTTTCTCTACTTTCTTACTCTTTTACAGGAGCAGAGTAACCATGCTGCAATTTATTCAATCTTTCTTTACTGTACTCAAATTTAGGTAGCTTCTTCTATCTTGCAATTACAAAAAATACTACAATAAATGATGTTGGTATATGTATTTTTGTGTTTTGAAAAAGTATATCTTCATGGTGGATTTCTATAAGTGGGATTTCTGAGCCAAAAACCAAATGCCAGTGTAGTTTTGTTACGTATTTTTACCAACTTGCCTTCCGGGAGAGTGACCAGGGTTTCTTCTCTTCAGAAACTTGGGCGGAAGCGTCTGTGCCTTCATGGCCTCACTAGCATATTAATATACTCCTTAATTTTTCTCAGTCTGATAGTGAGAACATGTATCTCAGCATTGTTTAAATGTGCATTTCTCTAACTGTAAGAGAACATGAACATCATTCACATGTTTGAGAGCTGGTTATATATTTTTGGGTCTGTTGATAGTTTTTCTGTAACTTTTCCAAATATTCTCTCTCTCAATTTCTATAAGTTCTTTATGTCTTTTGTAGTATATGTGCATCATAAATATCTTTTTATAAGTTGTCAGTTGTCTTTCAGTTTTGTTTAAACTGTGATTTTTGTCCTGAAAGTGTGATGTGTGTGTGTGTGTGTGTGTGTGTGTGTGTGTAAATTTCTCTTTACTTTTATTGACCTGGATCTTCAGTCACAGAGAAGTTTTCCCTTTCTTTCCAAATAAAAAGAAGAACTTACCCATGTTTTCTTCCCATGCTTATCTGCTTTTCTTTTTCACATTTGAATTCCTAACCCTGTTAGGATTTGTTGTTGTGTATGCTATGAGGTGGTATGGGTCCAATTTAATCTCCTTCCAAGTGGCCACCCAGAGATCCAGCACCATTTAGTAAACAGTCCAGCTTTATCAGTGATCAGAGATCCCACGGAATAAAGTAATTTTTAAATCTACAACAATGAAGAGATTATGAGAACCATGAGCAGATAAAAAAAATAAAAAAGAAATTTATTTTAAAAAGCAAACAGGGTATTGACAGATGAAGCCAAGCAAAGGAAGCTGGAACCTAAAATACGTGAAGAGGAAGGATATTTTATAACGATTTTCAAAAAGTCAACACATCAAAAATATACAACGATCTTAAATGTGTATCCACTGCAGGGTTTTTGACTGGTTTTTAATCTAACCGAAGTTCTATGGCTCTCATTTAACACAAGAGTTGGGTTGGAAAATCATTTCTTTATTTGTTCTTCTGGAATTGTTTTCCATTTCAACCCACAGGGCCAGAGGCACAATGCAGAGCTGCCAGCCACATCTACAGTAACATCCTGACATCCCTGACAAAGTTTAGGTCCTTAGAAAACAGCTGGATATAGGATTAATTCAATTCTTCCAGCTGTGAGTTTTTATCTTTTGCTTTTGGCTTTTTAAAATTTTACCAATTCATTTCCATTCTCCCAGAAAAGCTTCAGATACTCAAAACATCAATTTGTTTTAAAGACAGTGGTTCTGAAAACTCTTTTTTTTTTACTCTGAAAGACCATGAAAAGCAAGGAAATCAGTTGCTGGCTACCTTTCATTAGTCATTCAATTTCACATCAGTCCTGAGCACCTCTCTTGCTTCGTACCCTACAGAAGTACTGAGAAATGAATCATTTAACTTAATAAACACTTGGTGCTAATTCCAAACTGGATGATGAATTTTCTGTAAGTAGGATCCGTTTGACATTTAAGAAGTGCTCCAGAATCCAGCTTTTAAGGTGTGCACGAGGTGGGTAAACTAACTAGCTAGGACTCATACCGAAAAGATTCATCCATACCCTGAGCTGTGGGAACCAGAGAGCCAGCCAGTCTTCATGTTTATGAAATGTCTTTCCTCCAGGGAGTTCTCCTCACATTCATTATCTCATTAATCACCCAACTATTCCCTTGGAGAAAAGAAAGTGGGGAAACATGACTTCTATTAGCTCTTTGATTCCCAGGAGGAAACAGTGAAGCGTAGAGAGAAAAAATGATTTCCTCAACTGTAAAATGAGTCCTCTGGCTCAGTCCATGCCTTTTACCCCAGGTACTTGGAGAGGATAAAAAATTTGAGAAGTTTCTTTCCTCCTTAGGAAAAATAATTACATATGGCTAGTCAGGCAAATTATTGGAGGTTATACCACTATGATTTAAGTGAGAATTTTAATGAAATTGAAAATACTCTGTGCAAGAACCTATTGCCATTTGTGGCTACTGATATTTTTTTCTGGGGGGGGGGGTCATTGTTTTGATCCCAACCTATGAAGCTTCTAGTTTAGGTACCTCTCAGAGGTATTGACACATTTTTTTATACATATAAGGGAATGAAATTGATTACCATTAAGGGAATATCATCTTTGTATAAAATTATATTTAATCCTGGCAACAATCAGAGGAAGAAGGTATTGGAAGAAAAAAGTTACCAAGGATATCACAGCCAAGTAGATGGCAGAGCTGAGATTTGAATCCAGGCCTTTTAATTCTTAAATACATGTTCTTTCCAATACATGAAAAATTCCCCAGAAATAATATGTTTCATCTCAATTTCTGTTAATCTAGATATTTTAAATAGTGTAATGTACAAAATGGGTGTCTGTATTTGTTGCTTTGGAAATACTGTGTTTTGGAACAAGACAGGCACAATCTCAATGCTCGTAAGAGAGATAAAAGGTGTCATTTTTGCTGGGGATGTGGCTCAAGCGGTAGCGCGCTCGCCTGGCATGGGTGCAGCCCGGGTTCGATCCTTAGCACCACATACAAAAATGTTATGTCTGCTGAAAAATTTAAAAAATAAATATTAAAAAATTCTCTCTCTCTCTCTCTCTCTCTAAAAAAAAAAAAAAAAAAAGTGTCATTCTCTGAGAAAGGCAGAGGAGAGGTTGCAGCTCATAGGTGCCTTCTGTAAGGTACACCACAATTGTCCCATGACTTGGAGTGTCTGGGGAAGAAGATACTGTATTTTTTAAATATCTGAGAAACAAATAATTTTCAAGGTTGAAATGATTACTGTCATTAATTACATGTCAGTGATTACTGAGGATGGGATAGTGAAGCTTCCACAGAAATTCAGAAAATGGACCTTCCTCAGGTGATTCAACTCTGAAGAGCTGGGGAGCTGGGGATGTGGGGAGAGATGAGCACCCCTTTAGGCAATCAAATCATGCCTTTGCAAAATTATGAAAAATGCAGCCTAAGATATTACAAACAGGTTACTCACTCCCACTCTGAAGTAGCCCCACGCCAAAGCCTACAGGTTGACTAGTATAGGCTGTACTCCAGTCTCATCCTCCCTTCTGGGCAACTGAAGCATTATCTCTACCATTGTGAGTAATGACCCAGCTCAGGAGCTATGGCAGTACACTAATCTCACAATCCGGATTATATAAATCTGAATACAAATCACACTATTTACTGTTTAATCATATTAAACACCTATGTCTGAGTCCACGTGTGCTGCTATAGTACCATAATTTATAAAGAACAGTTATTATTATTTCTTACAGTTCTGGAGGCTGGGAAGTAAGGGCTGCTCTTTGCTTCCAAGATGGCACTTTGTTTTGTCATCCAGAGGCAAGGAACACTGGGCCTTTCCGTGGTGGGAGGAGCAGAAGAGGCGTGCTGTCTCCCAGTTCTTTGCAAACTCCAATAACCTCTCTGTTGTCTCTTACATCTGCTTGCTGACTTCAATCATATTACTTGCCTGGCCCCTAATGGCTCTTGAGTTTGTAAACCTTAAGTGCCTCCCTCTGCTCCAATCATTGTAGAGCCAAGTGACAAAAATCACCTCCTTGTTTATAAGAAACAATATTTCCATAACAGAGAACCTTGAACAGGAAACCTTCAGAAAAAAAATCTAAGGACATTATACGTATTTTGAGGTGTGGCCTTCCTTATATATGTCACCAACAGGACAAAAGCATATATTTTTCTAAATATCAATATGTAACATAAAAATCAATAAGGTTATATCTATTTTTATTAAAAATTTAATTTACAAGCATTCTTGTTATTTGAATATATTTGGTTTGACATGTTAGATAACAAATTTGGAAGGAGTGAGAGATATAAGCAATATATTTCCTATTATTTTAAGTGGGAAAGATTATACTCTGCTTTAAACGTATCTAAAACCCCAATAAATATTCCAGAATTTAACTAAATACTCTTAAACACCCAAGGACCCAAGGATTTCTCCATAAGTATGTTACAAAATGCCAACTAAGATAGATGTGGTGGCACATGCCTGCAATCCCAGCTTCCCAGCATCTCAGGAAACTGAAGCAAAAAGATTGTGAATGCCAGGCCAGTCTGGGCCACTCAGGAAGATCCTAACTCAAAAAACAGAACAAAATCCCAACTACATAATTATTTAATAATTAATGGGGTTTCAGTGGTCATGCTTTCATGTAATATGCGACAATACAATAAAGTACCCATTAGAAATTAGTTTTCTCTCTGTAATGCACCAAGCATAAACTTTTATGCAAATTTAAAATTACTCTGTGTTTTAAAGTTATATAATGAATATACTACCACTAAGTTAAATAAAATAAGCAAATATGGAAATACTTTTAAATGATTAACCAAATAAGGAATGGTTTGGGGAGAGAAAGATGGAGGCTGCAGTCAAACTTGGTTGCTACTCAGGTGTTGAGGGAGGAAACCAGGAGTGAATCTGGCAGAGAACCAGCAAAACCTCAAAGGCCTGTTATGTTCAAGTCCGAGCTTCCCGGGGACAGTCCTCTCTTTTTGGTACTTGATACTCTAGAACTGGATGGCTATAAACAATTATCTGAAATGCTGGATAAAGTCATGGACCAAAACAAAGCCCAACTTGCACAGTCATCTTTACATAATTCCAAATTTTCCTTAAGATCTGGCAATAAGTTTAACGGCTCCTTTTCTTTCTTCTCCTGGGATTTAGAATGAGCATCCAGTTGAACTAGTTCCTGGCTTTTAAGTTGTTTGCACCATCCACCTCACTAAATCTAGCCTTCTTCACAAGATTTAGGATTTCTGCTTTGTGTTAATCACTTCCACAAAACCTTGGAAGTCAGCAATAAATGGCAGGACTAGTTTCTCTTACAGTCCATTCATTGTTTGTTATGATACATGCCAAATCCCGTTGATAAATGTGAAGACCTTCTGAATGTCAAAACTCTCCCATAAATCCTCCCTTGAAGCAGCGTTGCCTGCGTCGTCAGACCATATATCAGCTTATAAGCACCGCGTGCGGCATCACCATCTGCAAACAATAAGCCTTGAAGGCTGCAGTGTCTCCTAGGTCCAGAAGCTACAATAATGACACAATGCTGGAAGGCAAAAAGACCACTTCGATATCATCTCCATAATTGCCAACACTAGAAGGACATCTGGGAGCTTAGTCTATTATCAAAAGAGCCTTGTTTGCAAGTTTTCCATCCTTGTGTACTCCTTGATGAATAGAGACAGTTAGCTCCTCATGTAATCACTGAGCACTGCCTTGGTCACCCAGTCTTTATGAGCTGAATATCACATAACAGGCAATTCACTCTTCAATAGTCTCTAAAAGGCACTGGGGTTTTTGAAGTGTTGCACACCAGCAGAGGTTTCAGCCTAACTTCCCGTTCACTTCAAAGCAAGACCAGCCTATTTTAGATGCTTTATGTTCTAGCACTTTTGTCTCCTTTTCCAAAATGGACTTACAAGATGGCATTTGTATCCAAGAGAGCCCAATTATCATCAATATTAAAAAGTTGCTGTGCAGTTCAATCACCTTTGTCGGTAGTTTCCTGCAATTTGTGGGCGTGTGTATTTTCTTTGCAGGCTTTTCAGCATTCTTAGAAGACATCTTCATATAATAATGCAGGGGATCTGATGAGATAATGCACAACATGTTGATACTGTGCAAACACAAGACTCGGGATTATCAAAAGAAAAGCTGAGACTCTACTGCAGCACATTCTCTATTTTCTCTCCTTGAATTTGTGCTCATATCAGTCTTCCTGCTGTGACAGTCTGGATTTGTTACAACAAATTTGTCTTTCACATGGCAAATTTTGGGCAAATTTGTGTAAGTCTTTAAAACGGATATTTAGATCGTAAGATTCACAAGGCAAAGAATGTCCATTACAGCATAAGAAGAAAATAAAAGGATTTAAATCAAGGTTGTTGGTAACTATCCCTAAGAGATGGAACATCGTAATTTTTACAATTTTTCTTTTGGTTCGCTGATGCTTTTAATCTACTTAAAACGAATATGTGACAATTTTATAGTTTAAATGAGGGAAATAGATAAATAAACAGAATAAAATGCCATCTACCTAGGCTAGCAGAGTATTTCACACCTAGAGAACATTCTTTTGAGCTCCAAAGCAGGAAAGCACTTCAACAAAATTTCCTATTCACTAATACTGCAAGACTTTATTAAAAATGTAACAGGATATTAAAAGGGGACTCGTTTTTTACCTTTATTTCAATAGAGACCACGAAAAAGGTGAAAATCAAACAATAGAAGACAAAGGAGACTTGGAAAGGGGGTGTCAGAAAGCTACCTTTTCGACTTTCAGCTCCACACCATGTCAAGGGGATAAAAGGGCATGTAGAAGATTCCAAGAAAGAAAACTAGGGGAATGTTTTTCACAGCCTTGTGATATTTTTCCTTTATTCTTCACTGGGAAAGAAACAGGATACTCGCCCCTTGTGGCAAGCTTGGAGAAGGAGTTTCAGGGGAACATTTGGGAATCCTGACATCAGTTTCCCAGAATGTGGAACCCACAGTGAAGATGTGTTGAACATACCCGGAAGGATTCACCACCAGGAAGAACCCAGAAGCAGCCCGGGTTCAGGAAGCAGGAGCCACACTTGCAGCTCTAGAGAGGCCCAGCATGGCCAGTCAACCAAGATGTTCCCTGTCCCCGACTTCTCTCTTCCCCAGTCAGAATCCAGACACAGGGCTAGAAAACAAGGTTCAACAAGTAAAGAAAGAAATCAAACCATAAGGCAAGCAAGAAGTCAGACCGTGTCCCTCCTTTACCACCACAGACTCCCAGCCCAACCTGTGGGCTGCAAATGAAGTTCAACTGCAAATGAGGTTCAGAGTTGGATTGTGTTGGTGAACCTCAGAGTCATGACTAAAAGGAGACAATTCTAGTCACTAAAAGCAAATGGAAACATTTTGTTTTCTGAGAATGATGAGAACCCCAAGAGTTGAATCTCAAAATCCACTCCCAGAGGGGTGGGGGAAAACCAACAGGCACAAAATGGTTGGTGATAGTGGTGTAGGGAGAGGAAAATAATATACTGTTACCCTATGGAGTTCTGCTTGTTCGTAGAACTAAATTCCCATATGCATAATATTGTTGTTCACTGCAGGAAGTCATGGGGTACATCAAAATCTACAGGAAACATATCTTCTTTACCAGAGCCCATGGGAAGGAATTTGCCCAGGTCTGGCTCCAGCAATAGTTCTCTTTCTCCACGGCAAGTTGTTGTGATATGGGCACCGTAAACCAAGGAACTGGTCCGGCTGCTTTTGCTTAGCTGCCAAGGGCTCAGAATGAGGTGTGTACTGCATTTCTAACAAGTGAACCACTCTACAGTCACTGAAAGTACCAACCTCATTCCTGGATTCATCTTACATTCCCACTCTTTTGCCCATGGTTTTATTTTGTCTTTGTGTGCAGTATGCATGTGTGGAAGCCACTTCTTTCTTTAATATGACAGGACGACAAATACATGTGTCACATACGTCTGTCAACCTGGCTTGAAATAACTTGGGTTACAATTCATCTTGAATTATGAAGGTGCCAGGGTCCTGCATGGCCTTAAGAATATCAAGATTATTATTGTGCTGTACGTGTGATTAAGCAGATAGGGGTGTCTAAATAATGGTAGATAACAAAATTTTCTCTTGGTCATCAGTCTGGAATAGAAGTGAGAGGCGGAGAATAATATCTTGAAATCATCTTCTTTCATTTTTAAATATTTCTCAGTAAATACTTATTTATGTATAAATCATTCCATTTTAAAGGAACAAATACTGTCTCTACTACACAATAATATTTGTACATGTTTAAGATTGTGTGTGTGTATGTGCGCGCGCGCATGTGTGTTTAATCTCAACTGCTTAGAATGTGGACCAAGCAGGATTTCTAATTCAAAATTCAAAAATTGGGTTCAAATTTATTGTCCAGTAATTCCAATGAGGAGTGAAGAAAACATCTAATAAAAGTTGGGCGAAAGAAAATAGTAGAAGAGGAAATTGAACACATTTCTAGAAGATGGAAATTGGAGAGAAGCTACTGAAAGATAGGAATGAGGGAGCAGGGACCCAGAATTCATTGAAGAAAGAAAAGTAGGGGGAAAGAAAAACCTGTTAACCTTAATTGCATAACCACGTCAGACCCCAAGCTCAAGGCCAAGGTGGAGAGATGTATTAGTCAGCTTTTCATCTCTGGGACCAAAATACCTGACAAGAACAACATAGAGGAGGAAAAGTTTATTTTTAGCTCACGGTTTCAGAGGTCTCAGTTCATGGTCAGTCTGAGCCTGGGGCGAGGCAGAACAGAACATCAAGGAAGGAGAGTGTGGCAGAGGGAAGCTGCTCATTTCATGGCAACCAGAGGCAGGGAGAGCACAAGGAGTCAGGAACAAGATATAATCCCTGTGGGTACACCCCCAGTAACTAACTTTCTCTAGCCACACCCCACCTTTTACAGCTCCCTCCCAGTAACCCATTCAAATTATTACTCTGAAGGTTCTGGAGAGTGAAATCCACCACAATATACTGTTATATACTGTGTGCATGTTACACAACATGTAACAATGAATACCATTGTTGTGTATAATTACAATACAAAGAAAAATAATAATAAAGTATTAATCCACAAAATGGATTAATCTATTGATGAGGTTACAGTTTTCATTGTCTCATTATTTCACTTCTGATATTCCTGCATTGCCTGAGCTTTTAGGAGGACACCTCATATGCAAACCACAATAGGAGGAGAACAGGAAAATGGGTAACTGAAAAGGAGGGATTAACTAAAATTCCTCCACCAAACAATACTGCAAGAAGGCAGAGAAGATAGGGAAGGAAGGAAATAAGAAACACCAAGGGGAAAAAATTGTACAAGAAAATCACATCCAGAAAGTATGTAAACTAAAATACAGTGTGGTTTGGAAGAAATGAAGGAGGAAGGGATGATAAAGGAAGCTCCATCTGAACTAGATGCAAGGATCATGTGGCTCTGATTGGTTCCAAGCTTCCCACAATGAACTCATAATCCTACACATTGCCTGTCTCTATACCAGACAGTGTTCACTTATCCATAACAATGTAAATGCTGGGTACGAATTTTCAATTTCTTTTGAATTATTCCATAAGCCAAATCTGGGCAACTTAACAACATTAGGAAGCAGAATGTAAATGTTATCAATGCCAACAACATAATCTTGAAGCTAAGAGGAGATAAGGGTGAAAGTGGAAAGGTGAAAAAAAGGAAGGCCAGAGTCTCTAATAGCCTCCTCTACCATCAGTGGAGACACAATAGAGCAGGATCATAGCAAATCAATCAATACAGCCACCTACTGCTCCACTGCTTACTAACCAACAGGTTAAATGACTGCTATGTGCCTCAGTCTCCATACCTGAAAATTGGGACCATGATCTCTATTTCAAAGGTCTGATGTGATGACAAAATGAATTAATGTACATAAAAGGTTCACAGCCATGTCTGGTACACAGTAGGCACTCAAATGTTTAATATTATCTGACACCATTAGTTATGAGATGCTGTCTCACTTAGAATAAAAGCTGCAACCACAATAACAACTGTTTTAAAATAGGAGGGGGAAAGGATGGAGAGAGAGTCCACTTAAAGAGACTCAATTTTTTTTCAGCTTCTCAGAAGTTCAACTATTAAATAATGTCTGAAGTTGACAGTTGAAAAAACAGCAGTGTTTGTACTATCTCAAGTTAAGGAGGTAACCATTAGAAACACTGAATCCAGAAATAGTTACAAACATGTATTATTTTTTCTAATCAAATAAAGAATCATACAATTTTTCTTTTAAAAAATAAAACTATAATAGAATTGGCCAAAAGAATTAATTCTATGAAAACTGAAAACCCAAAAGCCAAACAAATCAAACTAAATCTGTTCTTTCACAAATGAATTCAACGTGGCAGATCTATTCCAAAGTGAAAAATAATCTCTCAGCCTACAATATTTTCCCAAGTCTTTCCCACACTCTCCCGGATGATAATAATGCCACACCTCTTGGCAACCAGACCCAAACCTTGGGGAGGTATAATATTAATGCCTTATGTCACATTTTCAAACTCCACAAAAATTGTACTGGCCCACAGCCCAATTCTGTCCCCACTCACACAGCTGCTTTTCCAGCTCCAGCTTGTGGAAGCCACTTGTGTGGAGGGCTAGAACTCTCTCCAGAAGACCCCTGGCAGGCATGGTCAGCGTTCACACTTCTTGCAGGTGAGTGACTGCTCTTCAGATCATTCTAGATCTCAGAGGGGCCACCTTTCTCATCTCTTCACCTAACACTCCTCCTTCATGCAATGCTTAAAATCTTCCTTGTTCCAAGGCACATCTTATAGGGACATTAGATTAACACCTTTGAAGGAAACTGAACCCCTAAAAGTCCTTAGGTATATATCGAATGTAAATTAGTCTTCATGTCAGTGAGGTAGAGGGTCCAATTTCCCCTCTAAACAGCTTTCCTATAGACGTTGGAAAAATTTCAATTCTTGTTGTCTATCAGGTCCTGTGCTAGGAGTTAACCATCTGGTTTCTCAGATAAATTAGATAAAAATGGAAAGAAATGTAATAAATCCTGTGATGAAGGTCAACACCAGGTGCTACCGGACCATATAAAAGGGCAAGGAGCCTGATATTAAAGGAAAGGCCTTTTTGATATGCTAAGGAACATGGATTTTTCTGGAAGTCTCAAAGAGAAACACTGAAATCTTTCAAGCAGAGAAGCAACATAATCATTTTGTATTGTGACAATTACTCTGGTTATAAAGGACGGATAGCGGCAGGAGAGCAGAGAGATCAATCAGAAGTTTAGTTGAACACTTCCCCTGGGCTGCTCCGCCTCTCAGCCCACCTCTTCTTACTAAAGCTTACTTACATTGCTGGAGGATGTGCCACCCCCTCTCACTTCCTGCCTGCAGGATTCCCAAGGCTTTTGCTACTGGTGGGCATTTGTGCAAATGCACCCTGTAATTGCAGGACTTCAATCATGGAGCTGCCCTTGAGCTGGGAGAGCAATACTCTCAAATACCATTACAAACCCCTGCCGCACAGTCCTGTGCACAAATGGTTTGTGCTGATGGCCAATCTGTGTTGGCGTGCCCTCCTTCTGTTTCTTCACTCCCATTCCTCAGGATAAATACCCAGATAAACCTGAGCCCAAGCCTTTGTTCCATTCCAGTTATGCTTTTGTGAACCTCAGGTTAAGACAGAGACTACTGCATAAATCCAGGAGAAACCATGGATGCCTGAATAAAGCATGGCGGTGGGGATGGAGATGAGGAGATGGATCAAGTCATGGGATCTTAGGGATATGGAATAAACAGCCTGGTTAGGAGGAATGTAGGAGAGACGAGCCCAGACCTAGGCTGATTCTTGGGTGTCTGCCTCAAGTAGCGGGGGTGAGTGCTGACATGGTAGAAAGCCATAGGAAAAAGGGAGAATTAGTGTCTGAGGAATGAAGGACAGGTGTCTATAAATTTTTTGATTTTGTACTTTTTATATATTCTGGATATCAGTCTTGGATAGAGTATGTGTGTGAATTGGTTTTTAATCATCAAGGAGTTTATGACCTGAGGGCAATTTTACATACATATACACACATGTACATACTATGAGTATGTAAAGGGGAAAGAAATGTAAAGATAGGTATTTGAAGAACCTGTACCTGAGAGGGGCACACAGACAATTCAGTGGAATAGACTAAGATGGAGCTCAAGAGGTGTTTTGAAAAAAAAAAAAAAAAAAGAGCAGTGACTCAGGATCCAAAGAAGGAAAGAATTTTTTAAAGTTTTTAAAAGGAGGGAGAGAACCAGAGGTCTCTAATAAACAACTGAAAAGTGTATCTTATATTTGACAAATAGGAAGTCATCATTGACTGTGGAAAACAGCTTTCAGTGGAAGGATAGGTGCAGAAGCCAACTAGCAGTGGGTTTTAGAATAATCAGAGGATGGACAAGACAGGCAGAAATGTCAAGGCAGGACTCACTGGATATGGATGGACAGATGCATAGATCAGAAGTCCATTATTTTAAAATTCAGACAATAGAAGAAAGCAGAAAGGTTTAAAAGGAATCACCATTGTTCCCACCCATAGATAATAACTGCTAATGTTTCAATGAATCTCCCTCTAAACTTGTTTTTATCTGTATACATTGCTTTCAGAAAAAGAAAGTGATGATATCCTATATATCACTTTATAATCTGTCTACATCATAGAAGAGTAAGCAATGAACATCTTTCCATGTCCCTAAATCTATATCTACAATATCATTTTTAATAGAGGTATGGATTCCACTGAATGAATGAATCACAACTTACATAAATCTCTACTGAAGGAAATATAATATTTTTTTGAATTGACAATCTTATACAACCATCTACATTTGACCATTTGCTTAGGATCAGTTTTTAGAAAGAGATTGACTCTGGATGCTTGTTTTGTTTAAAGATTCTTTCAGAACTATGCACCAGAAAGCTTATACCACAAGCACTTTATGATAGCATCTATTCCCACATGAACCTGACAATAATGCACCGTTTTTTTGTAGTATTTTCCAAACTGATTTTTAAAATAGAATCTTTCTTCAGGTTCTTGGCCCATTTATTGATTGGGTTATTTGGTTTTGTTGGTGTTTAGCTTTTTGAGTTCTTTATATACCCTAGTGATTAGTGCTCTATCTGATGATTGAGGGGTAAGGATTTGTTCCTAAGATGTAGGCTCTCTATTCACCTCACAGATTGTTTCTTTTGCTGAGAAGAAACCTTTTAGTTTGAGTCCATCCCATTTATTGATTCTTGATTTTAATTCTTTTGCCACAGGAGTCTTTTTAAGAAAATTGGGGCCTAATCCCAACTTCCTTGATGGAGATTAGGGCCTACTTTTTCTTCTAGTAGATACAGGGTCTCTGGTTGAATTCCTAAGTCCTTGATCCATTTTGAGTTGAGTTTTGCGCATGGTGAGAGATAGGGGTTTTATCTCAGAAGAATGATGTACAATCAATCAACAAATACATGAAAAAATGTTCATCATCAGCAATTAGAGAAATGCCAATCAAAGCCACTCTTAAGATTTCATCTCACTCCAGTCAGAATGGCAGCTATTAGGCATACAAACAATAATTAGTATTGGTGAGGATGTGGGGGAAAAGGTACAGTCATACATTGCTGGTAGGACTGCAAATTGTGCAGCCAATATGGAAAACGTTATGGAGATTTCTTGGAAAATTGGAAATGGAACCACCATTTGGCCCAGCTGTCCCTCTCCTCAGTCTATACCCAAAGGACTTAAAAAGAGCATACTACAGGAACACAGCCACATCAATGTTTATAGCAGAACACTTCACAATAGTTAAACTATAGAACCAACCTAGATGCCCTTCAATAGATGAATGGATAAAAAAATAAATGTGAATAACATTTATTGATTTCCGTATATTGAACCAGCCTTGCATCCCAGGGATGAATCCTACTTGATCATGGTGTATAATTTTTTTGATACGTTTTTGAATCCGATTTGCCAGAATGTTATTGAGGATTTTTGCGTCTAGGTTCATTAGAGACATTGGTCTGTAGTTTTCTCTCTTTGAAGTATCTTTGTCTGGTTTAGGCATCAGGGTGATGTTGGCCTCGTAGAATGAATTTGGAAGCTCTCCCTCTTTTTCTATTTCCTGAAATAGCTTGAAAAGTATTGGTGTTAGTTCCTCTTTAAAGGTTTTGTAAAACTGCTGTATACCCATCCGGTCCTGGGCTTTTCTTAGTTGGTAGTCTTTTGATGGTTTCTTCTATTTCCTCTATTGTTATTGGTCGGTTTAGGTTGTCTATATCCTCCTGACTCAATCTGGGCAGATCATAAGACTTAAGAAATTTATCTATGCCTTCACTATCTTCTATTTTATTGGAGTATAAGGATTCAAAATAATTTCTGATTATCTTCTGTATTTCTGAAGTGTCTGTTGTGATATTGCCTTTTTCATCCCGTATGCTAGTAATTTGGGTTCTCTCTCTTCTTCTCTTCGTTAGCATGGCTAAGGGGCTGTCGATTTTATTTATTTTTTCAAAGAACCAACTTTTAGTTTTGTCAATTTTTTAATTGTTTCTTTTGTTTCGATTTCATTAATTTCAGCTCTGATTTTAATTATTTCTTGCCTTCTACTTCTTTTGCTGTTGTTTTGCTCTTCTTTTTCTAGGATTTTGAGATGAAGTATGAGATCATTTATTTGTTGGTTTTTTCTTTTTTTAAGGAATGAACTCCAAGCAATGAATTTTCCTCTTAGAACTGCTTTCAATGTGTCCCCTAGATTCCGATATGCTGTGTCTGTGTTTTCATTTAACTCTAAGAGGTTTTTAATTTCCTCCTTGATGTCTTCTAAAACCCATTGATCATTCAGTAACCTATTGTTCATTCTCCAAGTGATGCTTGATTTTTCCTTCCTTCTTTTATCATTGATTTTCAGTTTCATTCCATTATGATCAGATAAGATGCATGGTATTATCTCTACTCCTTTATATTGTCTAAAAGTTGCCCTGTGACATAATATAGGGTCTACAAAGAAACTATTAGAGCTAATAAATGAATTCAGCAAAGTGGCAGGATATAAGATCAACACGCATAAATCAAATGCATTCCTGTATATCATCGACAAATCCTCTGAAACGGAAATGAGGACAACTACTCCATTCACAATATCCCCCCAAAAAATAAAATACTTGGGAATCAACCTAACAAAAGAGGTGAAAGACTTATACAATGAAAACTACAGAAACCTAAAGAGAGATATAGAAGAAGACCTTAGAAGATGGAAAAATATACCCTGTTCATGGATAGGCAGAACTAACATCATCAAAATGGCGATATTACCAAAAGTTCTCTATAAGTTCAATGCAATGCCAATCAAAATCCCAACAGCATTTCTTGTAGAAATAGATAAAACAATCGTGAAATTCATATGGAATAATAAAAGACCCAGAATAGCAAAAACAATGCTAAGCAGGAAGTGTGAATCAGGCGGTATAGTGATACCAGACTTCAAACTATACTACAGAGCAATAGTAACAAAAAAGCATGGTACTGGTACCAAAACAGGCGGGTGGACCAATGGTATAGAATAGAGGACACAGTAACCAATCCACAAAACTACAACTATCTTATATTTGATAAAGGGGCTAAAAGCATGCAATGGAGGAAGGATAGCATCTTCAACAAATGGTGCTGGGAAAACTGGAAATCCATTTGCATCAAAATAAATCTGAATCCCTTTCTCTCGCCATGCACAAAAGTTAACTCAAAATGGATCAAGGAGCTTGATATTAAATCAGAGACATGGTGTCTGATAGAAGAAAAAATTGGCTATGATCTACATACTGTGGGGTCGGGCTCCAAATTCCTCAATAGGACACCCATAGCGCAAGAGTTAACAACTAGAATCAACAAATGGGACTTACTCAAACTAAAAAGTTTTTTCTCAGCAAAAGAAACAATAAGAGAGATAAACAGGGAGCCTACAGCCTGGGAACAAATCTTTACTCCACACACTTCAGATAGAGCCCTAATATCCAGAGTATACAATGAACTCAAAAAATTAGACAATAAGATAACAAATAACCCAATCAATAAATGGGCCAAGGACCTGAACAGACACTTCTCAGAGGAGGACATACAATCAATCAATAAGTACATGAAAAAATGCTCATCATCTCTAGCAGTCAGAGAAATGCAAATCAAAACCACCCTAAGATACCATCTCACTCCAGTAAGATTGGCAGCCATCATGAAGTCCAACAACAACAAGTGCTGGAGAGGATGCGGGAAAAAGGGTACACTTGTTCATTGTTGGTGGGACTGCAAATTGGTGCAGCCAATTTGGAAAGCAGTATGGAGATTTCTTGGAAAGCTGGGAATGGAACCACCATTTGACCCAGCTATTCCCCTTCTCAGTCTATTCCCTAAAGACCTAATAAGAGCATGCTACAGGGACACTGCTACATCGATGTTCATAGCAGCACAATTCACCATAGCAAGATTGTGGAACCAACCTAGATGCCCTTCAATAGACGAATAGATAAAAAAAAAAAATGTGGCATTTATACACAATGGAGTATTACTCTGCATTAAAAAATGACAAAATCATAGAATTTGGAGGGAAATGGATGGCATTCGAGCAGATTATGCTAAGTGAAGCTAGCCAATCTTTAAAAAACAAATGCCAAATGACTCCTTTGATATAAGGGGAGTAACCAAGGACAGGGTAGGGACGAAGAGCTTGAGAAGAAGATTAACATTAAACAGGGATAAGAGGTGGGAGGGAAAGGGAGTGAGAAGGGAAATTGCATGGAAATGGAAGGTGATCCTCAGGGTTATACAAAATTACATATAAGAGGAAAGGAGGGGTAAGACAAGATAATACAAGTGGAAGAAATGATTTACAGTAGAGGGGGTAGAGAGAGAAAAGGGGAGGGGAGGGGAGGGGGGATAGTAGAGAATAGGACAAACAGCAGAATACATCAGACACTAGAATGGCAATATGTAAATCAAAGGAAGGGTAACTGATGTGATACAGCAATCTGTATACGGGGTATAATTGGGAGTTCATAACCCACTTGAATCAAACTGTGAAATATGATATATTAAGAACTATGTAATGTTTTGAACGACCAACAATAAAAAAAAAGAAAGAAATTTTAAAAAATCTGAGAATACAAGAAAAAAAATAAAAAAAAATAAATGTGGCACTTATACACAATGGAATATTACTCAGCAATAAAAGAGAATAAAATCATGGTATTTGCAGGTAAATGGATGGAATTAGAGAAGTAATGCTAAGTGAAGTTAGCCAATCCCAAAAAACCAAATGCAGAATGTTTTCTTTGATATAAGGAGGCTGATTCATAGTGGGATAGGGAACAGGAGTGTGGGAGGAATAGACAAACTCTAGATAGGGTAGAGGGGTTGGAGGGGAAGGGAGGGGGCATGGAGTAATTAATGATGGTGGAATGTGATGTTCATTACTATCCAAAGTACAGGTATGAAGACACAGACTGGTGTGTATACTATGTATACAACCAGAGATATGAAAATTGTGCTCTCTATGTGTAATAAGAATTGTAATACATTCTGCTATCATATATAAATAAAAAATGTACATTAAAAATAGCATCTTGCTTTGTTTAACACTGGCTATTTACTAATAATGTCAAGTATCTTTTCATATTTTTGTCATCCTCAATAAATTGCTTGTTAACAACATGTCTATTGGTTTTGATACTTATATCTTGATACTAAAATACCTTTTGGATTAAAGGTATTTAACTTCTTACTGTTGTGAATGTTATAAATATTTTTTACAGCTCTTCACTTACCCTTTGAGTTTGTTCTGGGATACTTTAAAGCTCTTTTTATTAGTTTTTTTTTTAATTAAATGTGTTAAAAAAATCTAGATCTTAATTCTTTTTCCATCCAATTTTAAGTCCCTGGGGTAGATGGTGTCAAAGAAAATACATTTACATGCTTTCAAAAATACATCAAGATTCTGTATTTTATGTATTCAAGATGCCTTTTTTTTTCCACTTACAACTTTTTGTACCATTCTAACAAAAGCTTCCCAAACTATATAAACATTCACCTTTAATTCTAATATTTTTATTTTTACATTAAATGTTTTAATCTATCCAAATTTTATCTTAATATTTGATAAAACACACAAATCTAAGTTGTTTTTCAACCAAGGGCTGTCCGGTTGTCTGAGCATCAGTTATCAATAATGTAATTTTCCCTTTCCTCAATGATATGAAACAAAACTTTTGTCATAAACTAATTCTTCTATCTTAGGTCTCTTTTTGAACTTTCTATTCCATTCCATTAGTTTGTTTATTATGGTATAGGTGCTATAATGTTCTAATTATTGCCACTTAGAGATTTTTTTTTAAGAACAAAACAGAATCGGTTGAATAGTGAATTGCTATTAACACCTGCCTTCTCTTTATATAAACAACAGAGACGATGTATTGTTCACCCTCTACTCAGGTGCTGGGGATTGAACCTCCACTTGGAATTTTTAACAATAAGAATACTACTAATCAGCATTTACAATAAGAATATTGTCCTATTCTTATTGTAATAATCTTTAACAATAAGAGTGATTAACATTATTACTAAATGCTTGTGTGCAGTACACATTAAATGCTTGATGCTGATCCTCTACTCATACCTTCCAGTGATAGGAGAGACTAGGTATCATCCCCAGTTCACTAATAATACTAGTAATAATAATTTGTTTGCAGGATATCAAGCAGTGTTCTAAGTAAAAATCTCACAATAAATCTTTAAGGGAGCAGCTATTATTACCTCTGTTTTAAAGACAAACTGATTTATAGAAAGAGGTTAAGGAACTTGTCCAATGTTAATTACTAAAGGGGTGAAGCTAGAATTCAAGCCCAGGCAGCCTATATTACTCTGCTAAAACACTTCTAAATGATCATAAAAACATGTTTTAAAGACCTCATTATCCATTTCTTCCACAGGAATTTTGTTGGTTTATTCTCCACAAATTCATTTGCAGGATCACTTTGTATTTTACAGATATGCATCTTTTGCCATATGACATGGAAATTTTTTTTCTCACTCACCTTTAAAATCTTTTAAGTAGACAAATTTTTTCACCATATATAAAAACAAGTTAATGTTATGAAGTAAAATACACTTCCCTTGATGTTTTTTACTTCTGAATTTTTCTCACACACCAAGTTTATAAAATTGTTTCCTAAATTTTATTCTGTATTTTATACACCTATATTTTAAAACTGAACTTATTTTTTCTTTCAAAAAAATATGAGCTACAGATATAACTTTATTTTCTTTTTTTTCTTGGCCCATGATGCCTGCATATCTACAAATATACCACCCTTCAGCCCCCAAACTGAAATGACATTTTTATATTTGCTAGTTTCTCACATGTAGTCTGATCTTTTTCTGAAAGAGTTTATATTGTTACTAAACCAATGTTCTCCTACCATTCTGGTACTGAGTGGGTATAATTATAGCAACTCTGAGGTAAATGCCAATCTTTGCAAAGGCAAGACGTCCCTTACTAATTTGCAGAAGAATTCTGGCTAGTCTCAGCTGTCTATTCTCGCCTACAAAAACATTAGAATCATTTCATCTTGTTTGAAGAATAAAAGCCCAGGCATGATGATGCACACCTATAAACCCAGAGACCCTCAGGCAGTGGAGGAAGGAGGCTTGAGCCCAGGAGTTTTGAGCCAGTTCAGGGGACATAGTGAGGTTCTATCTCTTTAAAAAAAAAAAATTTTTTTTGAAAAGGGGCACAGTGGTACAAGTCTGTGATCCCACCAGTATTGTTTTTTTTTTTTTTTCCAGAAAGCAGAGGCAGAAATGTTAGGAAGGCTAGTCATCCATGAACAGGTGGGTAAAGGAAAGAATTCCGAAGGGCAGTAACATACAGGGGTGCAGAAAGACATCAGACATATGCAGTAAGAAAATCCATGAGTCACTGAGACCAGGAGGAGATGTATCTGGCCGGCAAGCATCTGGAGAATGGAAGCCGGAATGTCCAACCTTTCCCAAGACTAGATAATTACAATTCTTAAAGGGAGCTATCACCTAAACTCACTTATCAAAAAGCAGACAAGCTTCGGGAAAATGGGGCCTGGTGTGTGAGATCCTCCCCTGGCCACAGTTAATTATGATTCCTTAAGGAAACTGCCATCTCCAGACCAAGTCATTTCTCTCATAAGCAGGTTGCCATAATCCTCCCTTATCACCGAAACTACTGTCACAACTACTCCTGTGGCTAGGACATCAAAGCCCTCACAGAGAGCAGCTGAGGGCTCTCCCAAGGGTAATAAACCAATTGAGGGGGTATGAGAAATACAGTCAAGGACAAAAGAACTCAAAACCCTGAATACCCCAACTTTGTCAGGGCCAAGGCGACCCATTCAGTCTGTCCTGAACATCTGCACCTGCTATCTATCCTAATAAACTCCTGCCTGTTACTGTGGAGACATTGCAATTCTTCCCATTTGAGAACCCCTGTGGCCACTTCTCTTCTGCAAGAGGGTTCCTTCTGCAACAGGAGGATGGCAAATTAGAGGCCAGCCTGGACAATCGAGCAAGACCCTATCTCAAAAACACAGAAAAATAAAAAAGGCTGGAGATGTAGCTCTGTGGTAAAGGACCCCTGGGTTCAATCCCCAGTACTAGGGGAAAAAAATTTTTTTAAAGATAAATAAGATTCTAAATGGAAATGCTGTGAGTTTATATATTAATTTGAGAACAATTATTCTAATCTTACGTATTACCATTGGGAAAAATAGATGTCCATAGTCATTCAACACAGATTCAAGCCCCCTACTAAAGGATTTGTAGTTACATAATATGTGTTTTTGTTTGTTTGCTTGCTTTTTCCGATACTAGGGATCAGACTCAGGGACTCAGACATGCTAGTCAGGCATTCTATCACTGAGCTATATCCCCCAGCCAGGATCTGTACCTTCTTTATTGTTTCTTCCAAGGAATTTTATAAACTTTGTCACTATTGAAAGGTCTTTTGTTTTTTGTTTTTTTTTTTTGTTTTTCTTTGCTTCAAATGGTAACAGGATACTAAAAACTTGGGGAAAATCTTTTGATTTTTATGTATTAGTCATGTGACTAGGCAAAAACTAATTCTACAAGAAGTCTCTAGAATATATAGCCACATTATCTGCTAATAATAAAATCATTGCTTATTCTTTTATTTATACCACTTATTTAATTTTCTTGCATTATTGGTTTAGCTAAAACTTTAAAAATCAAATAAATAATGGTGGTGATACAGGATAAATTTACCTTTTTCCTATTTTAAGGCAGTGGTGTTAGTATTTTACTATGAGCCATGATCTGTCAATATTGTTAGAAAGTCTTTATCATTTTTAGGTGGTTTGCTCCTATTACTATTTTATTTTGAAGATTTTTTTCTCTTTAAAAAATTGTTTTATGTTCCAGGCATGGTGGTACATACCTATAATCCCAGCTACTTGAGAGATCAAGGCAAGAAGATCACAAGTTTGAGAAACTTAGTGATGCCCTACTCAAAATAAAATAAAAAGGGCAAGTGGTAGAACACTTGCTTAGTGTGTGCAAGAACCTAGGTTGAATCACCAGAACTGCCCCCCAATACATTATGTTAAAATACATCATGCATGCAACTTAAGATTTAAAGTGAGTGCTGTAATAAAATAAACACTCATGTACATAACATCCTTTTGAAGAAATAAAAAAATTGCCACCCACTCTGTACTCCTCCTTGACCTCATCTTTGACACCCACTCTGTACTCCTCCTTGACCTGATCTTTCTCCCTATACCTGCCCCTTCAAGAGGTAACTGTTACCCAGAATTTCCTGTTAATTACGCCCTTGCTCTTTCTTTAGAGTGTTACCCACTCTCTATTTCTGAATGACTCAGTTTGAGATGTTTTGAATTTTTTGTAGATAAAATAATGCTACGTGTATTTTTTCTAACTTGCTTTTTCACTAGGTATATTGAAATTAATTTGTTATTACATGTCGATATCATGCATTTTTTTTGTTGTTTGTTTTATTTATGTAATACCGAGAGTCCAACCCCTGGGTACTTTACATCCCAGCCTTTTTTTTTAAATTTTGTGACAGGATCTCCTTAAGTTATACCTAGGCTGGCCTTGAATTTGTTGTCCTCTTGCTTCAGCTAAAGCAGTAGTGAGATTACTGGTGTGCCCCATCACACCCAGCACTTGTGTTGATTTTTTACTATTGTCTATCAGTCAGTTGCACTCTTGGAAACATTGGGTTGTTTCAGTTTGGGAATCATAAGTAATGCTGTTGTAGAAATTCTTGCTCCTGTGTCTGCTGGTATACCTGTACAAGAATTTCACTAGGTAGATATTCTGATTATTGTCTAAAAGGATAATATGATAATGTGCATAGAAAAGGAATTACTGTAAATAACTTTACATTGCTATGGCAACTTCATTGTTAAATTGCAAATAGAATATATTGTTTTTAATCTTTAATTTAAATCAACCTTATAATAAACAACCAAAAAATAATAATTTCCCTAGGTAAAAGTGGGTGTAGGTTTAGTCGTGTACAACTTTACTATAAATAACAAACTGATTTCTATTCAATTTATCCACTCACCAATAATCAATTGGTGAGTGATCATTGTACTAATCATATGTTTTTAAGACTTGCTATCTGGCAAACAAAATACTCTTGTTTTGTTCTTCAATAACATCTTAACTACCATTGACTCCTTGCCCTATCCAATAAATTTTAAAATCAGCTAGTTTAATAAATTAAAAGGTCTAATTGAGGATATATAATCAATTAGAGGGACTTTCTGTTCACAAATACTTTCTATTTACCACAATCTTCTATATGCCTTCTAATAAGGTTTTAATTTCCTCCATAAAAGTATTGCAAATATTCTATTAGAACTAGTTTTAGCATATAACTAATTAAAACATAAATTTTTAAAAAACAGTTTTAGCATTTTTCATTGATATTATCTATTGAAACAGTTATCCCTTTTTAAACTGTTTTGAGTTTTGCTAATATATAGAAATAAAATTAATTTTACTCATTTATTTGTTTCTAGGAACTTTTAAACTCTCTTAACTACTAATTTAGATTCTTGGGATATTTGACCAAAACTCTCCTGGTGATAATGAGGTGCTTTTTTTTTCTCTCTCTCTCTCTCTCTCTTCTTAAATTCTTATACCTTTTGAATGAACCAGACATGGTGGTATATGCCGTCTACCTAGGAGGCTGAAACAGGAGGATTGATTGCTTGAGCCCATGAGTTAGAGACCAACTTGGGAAATATAACAAGACCATCTCAAGGAAAGAGAGGGAGGGAGGGGGAGAGAGAGAGAGAGAGAGAGAGAGAGAGAGAGAGAGAGAGAGAGAGAGAGAGAGAGAGAGAGAGAGAGAGAGAGGAGAGGAGAGGAGAGGAGAGGAGAGGAGAGGAGAGGAGAGGAGAGGAGAGGAGAGGGGAGGGGAGGGGAGGGGAGGGGAGGGGAGGGGAGGGGAGGGGAGGGGAGGGGAGGGGAGGGGAGAAATAAAGAAGAGGGAGAAAAGGGAGGGAAGGGGAAGGAAGGAAGGAAAGTAGGTAGGCAGGTAAGGAAAGAAAGGAGAGAGAAATTCTTATATCTTTTTTTTTTCCCTTTTGTCACTAAACTGTGTAGGGCTTCTAATACAATGTCTAAATGACATATTTTAAAAATAATTTTTAAATATTTTTTTAGTTGTAGGTGGACACTTTTTTAATATCTATATTTTATTTTTATGTGGTACTGAGGATCAAACCCAGTGCCTCGTGCATGCCAGGTGAGCGTGCTACCACTTGAGCCACATCCCCAGCCCTAAATGACATCTTTTAATTCTGATCTTGAGAGGAATGCTTTCAAAATTATATCTTTAAATATCATGTTTGCAATAGTTTTTCTTTGGTGAATACCCTTTATTATTTTTAATAATTGCCTTTCTATTCCTATACTACTGAAAGCATTTTTCCTCATCATTTTAAGAGTTAAATGTTATTGACTTTTCCAAATGCAATTTTTTTATCTACTGAAATAATCCTATGATTTGCTCTTACATCTGTTAATGAGGTTAATTACCTCAACTTATTCTGTACTGTTAAGCCAACCTTGCATTCCTGGGATGAACCCCATTTAGCCCTGATGCATAATGGTTTTTACATAATGCTAAATTCACTTTGCTAACATTTACCTTGGAATTTTTCCATTTATAGTCATAATTTCCCATTTCTGTTCAGTCTTCATTTGGTTTCATTACCAAGGTAATGTTAAACTGTTTAAATTGGAAAAATATTCTCTCCTCACTGTTCTCTTAATGAGTTTAAGAATAGAAGAAATGTTTCTTCTTGTTTTTTTCCTTCTTCCTGGTGGTAGAAGATGATTAGATCACCTTTACTCAAGGGAGAGCCATGGTGAGAGTTTTAGGGGCCACTGCAAAAGGGTCCTACAGTGGGGAAGAGAGATTGGGCTCAACTCCTAGAATCTGTTTCTTAATATGGGTGTACTTTCCCTAAAACCACATAGACCAGGTGTTTGTTTCCTTTGTAGGAATGAATTTTAACATTAGAATCTATTCTTTAATAATCATAGAACCGATTATAGAACCAATTGGAGTTTTTCCTTACTAAATGAGTTTCATGCATTTGTATTGTCCTAAAAATTTATCAATTCCAACTAAGGTTTCAAATTGATGATTGGTAGAAAGTTATTCATTATATCATATGCCATGTATCCAGGTGTATGAATTCATACCTAGTGTTACTTATTTGGGTTCTTACATACTCTCATTCTCTCTTGTCTATATCTTCCTCTCAATTAACCTTGTCTGAACTTTGTCAATGTTAAAAGTTTTCTCAAAGAGTTAACTCAATGAAATGATAAATTATCATGAACCATGTGAACATCACAAGGTGGGAAATAGCATGCTGCCAGTGCCCATAGATCTCCACAGGGCACATCCTCATTTTCCCATGTGGAGCTTACGTTACCTCGATTTCTGTGACAATCACTTTCATGCCAGGTAACTTTTACCAAATAACTCTGCAACCTTATACCACAAAATGTCATTTTACCACTTTTTCAACTTTTTGTAAATAGAATCATGTAGTATTTATTATTTATGTTTCCTTTTAGTCAACACTTTGAAGATTTACCCAACCATTGCAGGTCTATAGAGTTCATTCAATGCTTGATTATAAAGTTCATTAGTCAATTTTTTTTTCTGGTACTGAGGATTGAGCCCAGAGTTACTTTACCACTGAGCTGCATCCTCTGGCATTTTTTTTTTAAAGACAGGGTCTTTTTAAATTGGTGGAGGCTAGGCTCAGTCTTATAATTCTCCTGCCTCAGCCTCCTAAGAAACTGGGATTATAAGAATCTGCCAACACATTTGAACACGTTAATCAATTCTAAAATGTTGAATATGAGTTTATGATTTTTTTCAGTTTCAAGCTATAATATATAATGCAATTATAAATATTCTGGATAGTGGCATTCATATGCCTAAATTTCTTTGGAATAAATATCCTTTAGAATTGGAATTCCTTACTTGTGAAGAACCTGTTTTTCTATAGAATGTTTGATTTTTATTTTTTAAATCTTTATATATTCCAAATATGAGTACTTTTTCAATTATATGTATTACAAATATCTTCTTCCTACTTTCTCTTAATGATATCTTTCCATGACTAGACATTCTTATTAAATGGACATCAATCATCACTCCTGTAACGAACTTTTGGCAACATGTTTAAGCAATCCTTTATAATCCCAGAAAGACTAAGATTCTCACATAAATTATCTTAAAAAATCTATATAATTTTATCTTTCATATTTATATCTATAACCCCCTTAGAATTCATTTTTTTGTACACAATATGAAAGATTTAATATCTTTCTTTTTCATAAGTATACATATTTTTATCACCACCATTTATTGAATAAACTGTTTTCCCCTCTATTTTACAGTGCTACTCCTATCTGTCTTGGGGATTATTTAGATTCAGCACACCAAGGCCTCCATTACTTCATTGTTTTGGTTACTGCAGTTTTATAATAAACCTTTGAGGGCTGGTGATGTGGCTCAAGTGGTAGCACACTCGCCTGGCATGCGTGCGGCCCAGGTTCGATCCTCAGCACCACATAAAAAGATGTGTATCTGCCAAAAACTAAAAAATAAATATTAAAATTCTCTCTCTCAAAAAAAAAATAAAAATAAAATAAACCTTTGATGACGATGACTTCTCCTTGTTCAACTGTATTGATTAACACTTTTTATTTTCATGCAAGTTTTAGAAAGTTTTTCATGTTGCATACACATACACAAACACACACACACACACACACACACATACACACACACATGATCCTTTGGTATTTTGGTTTGCTTTACTTGAATTTATTCAATTTGAGGAAAATGCTATTTTATAATAGTGAGGCATCTAATCCATGAATAAAATAATATCTCTTTCAAGGTCTTCTTTAATAACTGTAAAATTCCAGAGTCTTTGTAGAGATGTTGTACATCTTTTATTAGATTTATCCTAAACATGTCAATGGTTTTTGTATAATTGTAAAGGTATCTTTTAAGAAAAAGTATTTATTACTTGTCTGTGTCTGGTATCGATCTGTATATTGATTTGGTATCAGAACAATCTAACAAATGATCTGTAGATTATTTAAAATTTTATATCTATATGATCATAATTTTTGAATAATATTAGCATTTTTTCTTCTCTAATTCTTATTTCTTTTGGAACATGGATCCTGCCATATTTCATTGGTTATAACTACAGTATAATGCTAACTAAAGATGGTAGAATGGGTACTTCCTCCTCCTTCCTGATCTCAAGGTAAATGTTGCCTGTGTTTCATCATTAAGAATGCTACTTATTATATTTGTTGATTGATTGTATATCCTCTTCTGAGAAGTGTCTATTCAGATCCTTGGGCCATTTATTGACTAGGCTGTTCATTTTTATTGGTGTTAAGGTTTTTGAGTTCTTTATATACCCTAAAGCATCAACAAACCTATGAAAAAATGTTCATAATTTCTATCAATAGAGAAATGCAAATCAAAACTACTCTTAAGATTTCATCTCATTCCTGTCAGAATGGCAGCTTTTAAGAATACAAACAACAATAAGTGCTGGCAAGGATGTGGGGGGAAAGGCACACTCATACACTGCTGGTGGGACTGCAAATTGGTCTGCAGTATGGAGTTTCCTTGGAAAACTGGGAATGGAACCACCATTTGACCCAGCTAACTCTCTCCTTGGTCTATCCCCAGAGGACTTAAAAACAGAATACTACAGGGACACAGCCACATCAATGTTTATAGCACAATTCACAATAGCTAAATTGTGGAACCAACCTAGATGCCCTTCAGTAGATGAATGGATTTTAAAAAATGGGGCATATATACACAATGGAATATTACTCAGCAATAAAAGAGAATAACATCATGGGCATTTGCAGGTAAATGAATGGGGTGGAGAAGATAATGCTAAGTGAAGTTAGCCAATACCAAAAAATTAAATGCTGAATGTTTTCTCTGATATAAGGAGGCTGATTCATAGTGAGGTAGGGAGGGGGAGCATGGGAGGAATAGACAAACTCTAGATAGGGCAGAGGGGTTGGAGGGGAAGGGAGGGGGCATGGGGTTAGAAGTGATGGTGGAATGTGGTGGACATCATTATTCAAAGTACAAGTATGAAGACATGAATTGGTGTAAATATACTTTGTATACAATGAGAGATATGAACAATTGTGCTCTATATGTATAATATGAATTGTAATGCATTCTGCTATCATATATTTAAAAATTAACAAAATAAAAAAGAATGCTACTTATTTTAGTAGATATCAGATTAAGGGCTTATCATTCTATTCCTAACCAGCAAAGAGGTTTTACCATAAAGGACATTGCATATACCAATATTTCTTCTGTAACTATTAAAATAATATAGTTCTCCTTTAACCTATTAAAGTATGAAAATATGCTGATGAATTACCTAAAATTAAAACAACTTTGCATTCCTGGCATAAACCCATGATTACAATTATTTTTATAAAATGGTATTTCTTTTGTTAATATTTTATTTTGAAAGGCTGCATGTATTTTCAAAAGTAAGAATAGCCCTTCTTAAGATGCCCAAAGTTATCTGGGACTCCCAAGTTGAGAAATGTTCTCTTTCTCTAGTCTCTGTATGAAATTGTGTAAGATTGGTATTAATTTGTCACTGAATATTAGTTAGAATTCATGAGTGAAACCATTTGGGCCTGGTTCCTTCTTTCTAGAAATGATTTTAAATGTAGGCTCCATTTCATTAGAGTTTTATAGTATTCACTATAGCAACATGTCTCAATTTGCCCGCATCTCCCTGCAGTCACACCTCTGTGGAGTAGTACCTTCCCACGTTGAATTTAGGCTTGGCTGTGTAATTTGTTTTGACCAATAAGAAAGCAGAAAAAACCAAAAAACAAAACAAAGACTTGAAAAACTTATTTGCTTCTTTTGGACCCCTGCAACTGCTACTACATAAACAAGCTTGGAGTAAGCTGCTGCTGATGACACATGCCCCCATCATGTCATCCTAACAAGGAAACCCACGTCACTCTGAGTAATGCCCCCTAAGGGTTGATACCAAAATTCCAGGACCAATGAATATGTTAGATGGTAAAGGGACTTTGAAGATGTGATTAAGTTATGAATCTTGAGATAGGGACCTTATCCTAGATTATTCGGGTGGGCCTGATGAAATCACAAGTGTTCTTATAATAACAGGGAGGCAGATTTGTCTACAGAGAAAAAGGTGATGTGAAACCAGGAGCAGAGGTTGGAGAGACGCAGTCAAAAAACAAAGAATATTGGCAGCCTCTAAAAGTTGGAAGAAGTAAGGAACCTAGAGCCTAGAACCTGCTGACACTGAGTCAGACTGATATTGAACTTCTCACCTTCAAACTAGGAGGAAAAAAAAGTTGTGTTTAAGCTAGTGGGACAGATGGTGGAATGGGATGGACATCATTACCCTAGGTACATGTATGACAGCAAGAATGGTGTGACTCTGCTTCCTGTACAATCAGAAAAGTGAAAATGTGTTTTCCATCTGTGCACAACGAATCAAAGAACATTCTGCTGCCATGTATAACTAATCTTAGAACAAATAAAAAATATATATTAAAAAATAACAATGGGGCCCTAAAGATGAGGTTCAAATTATAACCCATGAAAAATTGTGCTACACTCCAAAAGAATTAGTTGAGTTTTCTAATTTGTTCAAGCAAAAGTCCAGGGAACATATGTGAGAATGAATATTAAGGGTTTGGGATAATGGTGAGGAGGCATAAAGTTGAGTCTGGACAAATGTGTTGATATAAGTGCAGATTTTGTATTCAACATTGCAGCACAGGGAATCAAAAAATGTTCTAATAGTTTGATTGGTTGGCTGAAACATGGTTCCAAAGGTAGAACACGAGGAGTGAACAGGAAGATAGAGGAAGGGACTAAAAGCCTTAAGGATATTGGAAAGTTCCAGTCATGTAAGTTCTATTCATTCAAACTGCAAGGGCCCAAGAGACACACCTTTCATCAATACTTTGAAAAATAAGACTGTGAGCATCCTTGAAGAGTTCTGTGATTTCTCTTCTCTGTAGGCCAGACCTTACCATGGGAACCATACCCACTGAATTGCAAAACTTAAATACTATATGAATAATTGGACCTTAGGGTACCAGGGGCCAAGTGTCAACTCTTAACTGCCAAAGGATGGGTATGTTTACCATAATGGAAAGCACAGTCAAAGCAGTGATCAAGAAATTTATCTCAAAACTCTAGTGAGACATCATTCTCAAAACAATGGCTATTACAAAAAAAGACTAGATATAAATATTGGCAAGGAACTATTGTATACTGTTAGTGGGGATGAAAACTAGTGTAGAGTCATTATGGAAAAAAAGTATGGAACTCTTCCAAAAAATTAAAAGTAAAACTACCATACAATACAGAATTCCCATCCCTGGGCATATAATCAAAGGAAAAGAAATCAGTGTCTTGCAGATATCTATGATCCAATATTCTCTGCAAGATTTTTCACAATAACTGAGATAGGGAAACAATTTAAGTGCCTATCAACAGATGAATAGGTAACAAAATTACAGTACACATATACCATGATAAGGGAATTCTACCATTTGCAACAATATAGATGAACCTGGAGGATATTATGCGAAGTGAATAAACACCAAAAGACAAACAATGAATGATCTCTCTTATATGTGTAACACAGAGTCGAACCCATAGAAGCTGAGGACAGAATAATGGTTTCCAAGGGGTGGATGATGGAAGAAGAGGGTAGAAGTTCAAATCACACAAACTTTCAGCTATAATGAATACATTATGAGGATTTGCAGCATGGGTTGTGTTATGGTTTGGCTGTAAGGTGTCTCAAAAAATCTCCTGTTAACCGCAGGAATATTCTCAAGTAAAATGATTACCTTGGAATTGTATAACGACTAGATTAGGAGCACTGTAATCTAATCAATTCATCCTAGTTTGAATGGACTAATTGGATGGTAATTTTAGGCAGGTGGGGTGTGGCTAAAAGAGGCAAGTCACTGGGGGCATGCCCTGGTAGAGTTCATCTTCTCTGTGGCCCCTTTTCCTTTTTCTCTCTGCTTTCTGGCCACCATAAGCAGAGCAGTGTTCCTCCACCACACCATCCTGCCTCACTCAGGCCCAGAGCAATGGAGTCAGCCAACCATGGACTGAACCTCTGTAACCATGAGCTAAAATAAACTTTTCCTCCTCTAAATTGTTCTTGTCAGGTATTTTGTTCAGAGACAAAAAGCTGACTAACATAAGTGGTGATGGGTGTACAAATTTGACTGTGGCAATCAGTACACAAAGTATACCAAGAGCTATACAAAACAAAACAAAAACCAACAAAAAACACTGAAAGATAGAGTGATGATGATTCCCACCCCACCTCCATTCAAACTGTCTTATTTAGCCTGTACAGAAGATGGATCTTGGAGAATGGCACTGAATTGCCATAAGCTTTAACCAGTGAATTCTATTGTAGTTGCTGTTCCAGATATCACATCATTGCTTGAATAAATCAGCCAAATACCTATGATGCCTATTATGCAGCTATTAGCAAATGCTTCTTCTCCATCCTTATCCATAAAGCCCACCAGAATCAGTTTGCTTTCAGCTGGGAAAGCCAGCCACATATAATTTCACTGTCCAACTTCAGGGGTACCTCAACTCTCCAGGGCTAGGGATGCAGCTCAGTAGTAGCTAAGTGGAATGCCTGCTTAGCTTGTGTAAAGTCCTGGGTTCAATTCCCAATACATCACACACACACTCGCACAAGAAAACAACTCTCCATCTCTAGGTCCTAATCTAGTTTACAGGGGCCTTGACTGCTTTCCCTTTCACAACATATCACACTGGTGCATTGCCTTAAGGACCTCATGCTTATAGGCCTAGTGAGTGAGAAATTGCAACTACTCCAGAATATTGGTAAGATATTTGTGTATCAGAGGGTGGGAAATAAATCCAACTAAAATTTAAGGGGCTTCCACCTCAATGAAATTTCTAGAGATCCCAAGGTGTGGATTCCCCTTCTAAGGTGAAGGATACAATGTTGGAAGTGGCTCTTCCTATAACTGAGAAAGAGGCACAAGGCACAGTGAGCCCTCTCAGATTGTGAAATAATATTTTTCTCATTCTGGTGTGTTAGTTTGACCAATTTATCAAATAATCTGAAAAACTACTAGTATTTTTTTTAAGTGGGACACAGAAAAAAAGAAGAAAAAAAAATGAGGCAATTCTATTACAGGTCTAGGCCACTGTAAAAGTTGCTGTTCTTGGGGCTGGGGAAGTGGCTCAAGCGGTAGTGCGCTCGCCTGTCGTGCGTGCGGCCCAGGTTCGATCCTTAGCACCACATACAAACAAAGATGTTGTGTCCGCCAAAAAAATAAATAAATATTAAAATTCTCTCTTCTCTCTCTAAAAAAAAAAGTTGCTGTTCCACTTAGGCCACACAATCCAGCAGATTTGATGGTGCCTGAAGTTTCAGTAGCAGATAGGGATACTATTTAGAAACTTTAGCAGGTCCCCTACCAAACTGAAGTTAAGTCTTGCTTTCATCTTCAGGTAATGACTCTCTTTTACAAATAGCTCTTGCTATTGGGCCTTAATAAAACTGAACATTTGACCACATGCCACCAAGTTACCATGCAATCTAAACTGCCTCTCTTGAACTAAGAATTATCTGACTCTCAAAACTATAAAGTCAGGCATGAACAGCAACACTCCATCATCAAATATAAGTGGTATATATATGATGAAGCCTGAGCAACCCTGAACTCATAGTAGGTTACATAGATGGCCCAGTATCCACGGTCCCCATTCTTGCCATACTTCTTTCTCCCAGTCTGCACCTATTACTTCATGGGGATTTCTCTATAGTCTGTTGAGAGAGGAAGAGAATTCTAGGACCTGGTTTACAGGTGATTCTCCATGTTGTGGACACTTTCTGAAAATGGATATCTGAGACACTACAGCCTCTCTCGGGGACATCCCTGAAGGACAATGGTGAAGGAAAATATTCCCAGTGGTCAAAACCTTGGGCAGTTGACTTTCTTGGAAGAAGAAACAAATGGTCACCTTATGTAATTACATACCAATACATTGGTTATAACCAAAGGTCTGTATGCTCAGGGACTTGGAAGGACCATGATTAGAAAATTAGTGACAAAAATTGGGAGAAGAGATATATAAAAATTCTCAGAATGAGCAAAAGATGCAAAAATATTTTTTCCTATGTGAATGATTACCAAAGAGTAACAAACTTTAGCAGAGAACTTTAATAATCAAGTGGATATCACCTATTCTATAAATAACTACTTTTCTTCTCAGTTACCTGTCAGCATCCAATAGACTTATGAATAAAATTGCCACCCCCCGCCCCAACCTTTTTTTTTCATACAGCACAAGCTCAGCAACAGGACTTCCATTCACCAAGGTTAACCTGTCCATGACCACTGGTTAGTGTCCAAGCTGCCAATAGAGTCTGAGTGCCTGATATGGCACTATTCTATGGGTTGATCAGACAGGTTTGTACTGACAGGTTGATTACATTGGAAAATTTCCATTAGACAGGGCAGCATTATGTCCTTTTTGGAACAGACAGCCTAAATATTTGTCTTCCTTGTATTCAGTAGTTCTACCAAAACTTCTATCTCATCCCCATGTCTCTCCACAGTCATTGTATTCCACATAGCATTGTTTCTGATTAAGTAACTTCACAGTCAAAGGAGTAGAGCAATGGGCCGGTGCTCATAAAATTCACTGGTCTAACCATGTTCCCACCATTCTGAAGCTGAATAATAGAATGGCCTTTAAGGCTGTTAACAGCCAGGCACTGTGGCACATACCTATAATCCCAGCAATTTAGAAGGCTGAGACACAGGATAGTAAGTTTGGGGCCAACCTTGGCAAATTAGTGAGACCTTGTCTCAAAATAAATAAAATGAAAAGAGCTGAGAATATAGCTTAGTGGTAGAGTGCCCCTGGGTTCAATCCCTGGTAGTAGAAAGGTGGCAATAACTTGCAGGGCTGGGCAAGGTTCTCCTACCTGGGCCATGTTTGCTCTGAATCAGAGGTTCAGAGCAATATATATATATGCTATATATATGGTGCTATTTCTTCTATAACCAGAAATCACAGCTCTAGGAATCAAGAGGTAGAAATGGGAGTGGCATCACTCACCATTACTGCTAGTGATCCAATAGCAAAAGTTTTGCTTTTTATTCCTATGACTATATCAGCTGGCCTAGAAGTCTTAGTTCTGGAGAGAGGATATTTCCAACAGAAGATACAACTGAAGATTTTCAACAGAATGTTTTCAACACAAGATTCCACTGAACTGGAACTTAGGACTGCCATTGAGACACTGGGTGCCTGATGCCGCTGAAACAACAGAGTGCTATAGTGTTGGCTAGGGTGGTGGATCCTCATTACCAAAGGGAAATGGCATTACTACTCCACTACAGAAGCAAGGAAGAACATGTCTGGAATACAGGAGATTGGTTAGGGCATCTCTTCTTATTACTTCATTCTGTGATTAAAAAATCAATGGGAAATGACACCTATTCAGACAAGACTAAAAACATTCCATACATTTCAAGGATGAAGGTTTGGGTCATCCCACCAGGTGAAGAACCATGACCAGCTGAGGTATTTAAAGAAAATAAAGGATCTACAAAATGGGTACTAGAAGAAGTTAGTTACAAATATCAGCTACAATCACGTGGTCAATTACAGAACAATCATATTTGTCTTTAGTATTTCCTCATTTTGTATGCATACATGTATATAAGCACAGAGATATCTTGCAAACATGTTTTCTTTCATTTAATTCTTGTATTATGAGATGTTGCTACATTTAGATCTTGAATGTCCCCTAAACGACCATATATTAAAACTTTAATCCTCAAGGTAACACTATTTGGAGATGGCAGCACCTTAAGGAAGTGGTTTAGTGAGAGGTCCTTGGGTGATTAAGGGTGTGCCCTTGAAGGGTATTATGGAATGCACTCTTTCCTTTTTTTTTTTTTGCTTCCTGGCCATGAGATGAGCAATTCGCTATAATGCACTCTCAACCACTGCCATCTAGCAACCCCACCAGAGGCCAAAAGCAATAGGTCTGCCTAATCTTGAACTGGAACCTTAAAAACAATAAGTCAAAAATAACTTTTCTCTTTATAAAAGTTATCTATCTCAGGTATTTCAGTATAATAACACAAAACTAACAAAGATGTGTTATGAACTCAAGACATTTATAAACACATTTTGACCAACTCAAGAAGCCTCTTTATATCCTGTAATTTTCTTTCTTTTATTTGTTTTACTTAGTTACACATGACAGTACAGTGATCTTGACATGTCATACATTTGAATCAGATGGGATATAATTTCTCATTTTTCTGAGTATATAGGTTGCAGAATCACATTGGTCATGCAGTCACATATATACACACAGTAATAATAATGTCTGTTTCATTCTACTGTAATTTTCTACCTCCAACTTGGAAACTTTCTGGAGACACTCTTCCTATGTATTCTTATTATAATCCTATGATTTTGACATTACCAGTAGTGAATTCCAAAATTCACCAAGGAAAATTTAAAATCATAAGGCTGTAATGGGACTTCTAAATATTAAACAATGTTTAAGAGGAATTCCTAAAAAAGGATAAAATACCAATTGCTCAGTGATCAAGTTTTTCTGATTCACATCTGGGGCTCAAAACAAACAGCAATCTAAAAATGGTCTCAAAATAACCAAAATAGTTTATTCAAACCCAAGACACCTGAAATATTTTATATGAATTATTCTGACTCCCAAGAGCCATACCTTCACCGTCAATTCACATTTCTAGTGCTCCTTATTGCTTCTTTCCTTGACTTCCTTAACAAGTTATTTTTTCCATGGGGTCAATCAACATCTATGCTGAAGAGCAACTGCAGGCTTAGCTAAATTAGTTGAAATATTGTCAGATCCTATTGGGGAGTCACCTTTAAATCTTGCTCTTATCATTTCAAAATATATCTGGATATGGAGATATATATATATATATATATATATATAAAATTATACATAATGACTTTTCACCGCTGCAGAGTACTCCATCTATGGGTAGACACCATTTTATTCACCCAATAACCTATTAATGAACATCAGTTTCCAGTGTTTTGCTACCACCATAATGCAGCAATGAAGGCTTGCATAGGTCATTTTGTACTTTTGTCAGCATATTTTAGAGGAAAAAGTTAGTATATGTGGCATTACTAGGTCAAAGGACAACTGTATATATAAATTTTGATAGACCGAACTAAATTCCCCTCCATAGGGGGTTGTAGTCATTTTATATTAACACTAGAAATGTGTGAGAGTCCATTTTTACCCAGCAAAAATATTGTTAAACATTTAAATTCCAGATAATGATGCATTTAAACTCTACGTTTGTATCATTTTAGTGAACTTTCTAAGTTTCATTATCCTATCCTTTTAAAGGGTCACCTTTTGTTCGTGTGTGTAAACCATCTATTTGTATCTTATGGCAATTTTTCTATTGGAGTCTTTTGAAGATTCATTCTTAACCACCATATATTCCACATAACCTCTAAATTCTTTGTTTTATGCATTATAATTTTTCTCCCAGTATGTGACCATTATTTCTCCCAGTATGTTTTTTAAAAATGTGTTGACTTCATGCTTGCCTTTAAGTTGCAAGTTTTCATCCATTTTAGAAAACATTGAGGTAGTATCTCTTCAAATACTGTTTTCTACTCCCTCCCATGATTTCAATTTCTGTCTCTTGATATTTTCTTAGAGAATATTGAATTACACATTCCATTTTTTTACCTCTTAAACACTTTTCATACTTTTCAATGTTGCCTGTGAGACCTTCTGTTAATTTTCTCAAATTTATCTATTAGATCACTAGTTTCTCCTCAGTTGTGCCTCTATTTTTATATCTAGAAGGTGATTCTATTTCTTTATCAAATCAAGTTTTCAAAAAAAAAAATCATCCTGGCCTATGAATTCTTTCTAATACACATATGCAAGTGTCTTTTTGATTGATTCACTATTTCAGTTCTTGGAGTACAGACTCTATTTGCTTCATCTGTTTCCTCTCCTTATACTTCTCCATTTCTCTTTTGCTTTTAAATGAGTTATCTTAAGCCAGATTTTCCCTATCTTTTTTTTAAAAAGACTGTCTCATGCTCTAAGCCATTTCTGATGGTTGGGTCACATTTTTATTAAAAGTTTAGAATATAGGTTATTAATGCATAAACATACCATAGTCTTCTACAACTCCAAGGCTGCATTCTCCTTAACATTTTATGGTCCCAAAGTACCATCTCCTATGTCTGCAACAAAATGAGTTAGGGATCAACTTTCTAGCACTTTAAAGCCCACATCTTCAATTCCTTCTGCTAATTTTTTGGTTTCAGTCTGCACTTATCATCTGGTTTCAATTTCTAAATCTCTCATACCCAAGGAGGAAGTCGGCATTGTTTCTTTCTTTCTTTTTATTTTTTTGAGTACCAGAGATTGAACCCAGGGCTTCACACATGCTAGGCAAGTGTTCTACTACACAGCTATTTTGAGACAGAGTCTCCCTATATGCCAGGGTAGCCTTGAACTTGTGATTTTCCTGCCTCCACCTCCCAAAGAGGTGGGATTACAGGTATGTGCCACCAAACCTGGTTCTGTATTGTTCTTTTAACCTTGGTAATTGCCACAGTCTGGTTAGGCTCAAATCACGAGCCACTCAAGAGGAACAAATTTTATTTCTGAACTCCACCAGCACACTCCACACACGTTCCCCAAGAACTCTCCTGAACACCACGCGGCTCCTCCAGGAACCACCAACCAGAAATCCCTCCTCCGGCACTTCCCCAACCAATGCAAACTCTTCAGGAACTCAACGGGAACTCCGGGAGAACTCAAAAGTCATCATCTTAATGGCTCGCTGGCATCACCTCTCAACCCTACTTCTGGCAAAAATGCCATGCATCATCCTGATTTGGCTGTGGCCCTCAACAGGTAATATACATATAATATACATTATATATAATATGCATATTATATATCATATATTATATATATTTTGATTATATTTCATAAAGAAATGCTTGCTGTTTCAGTTGAGTAGTTAGGTAATGAAAGCCAGAAGCAATCCTTTAAAATTACCTGCTCTGTCTTACCAGGGCACAGACAATACTTTTTCAACTTCATGCCTTATCTCTTGGCATTTCTTCTCTCTGGGAACACACTCACACCACATTGAGGGAAAAATCACACCTCTACCTCTAACAAAATTGGTAAAGATTATGTTTTCTGCCAGAAAAAAAAAATGCATATATACAAATCAACAAAAAAAATTACATAAAATATAGAATTCACTATTCTCAATCCACAATGTAGATTTCATATTAAAAACTTCCATCCTACAGTATACATAACACAGTATACAAAAATGTTCAATATATTAATGGAAGGAATAAGCCAAAACCAAAACAGAGCAGAGCATGATGAGACATTCATACCTAGTATATGAAAATTTGATGGAAGGAATTAAGACATGAGACATAAAATGCATTAGGTTTTAAGTTATTTATTTACAAAGTTCTATTTATGTAACTACTTTTAAAATACAGCCCAAAAAAGGTCATTTATTAATCTCTGAAGTGACACATACATGGCATAGAAAAAAATCTATATGGTCAATTAAACTATTAAAGTAGATAATTAAAAACTGTTAAGTAACTATGAAATCTTCTCAGTAATCCTTAAACAGGTAGAGATGACTAAAAAAAAATACCACTGTGAATGATAACATGACTTTGAAAAATATTTTACAAAAGTAAATTTCCAATTTTACATTTAATTATAAGATCACAATAAGTTGACCATACATATATCTATGCATTCCACAAGAGATTAATAAAACTGATGGCAACTTTAGAATTACTGCATCAAGAGCATAAACAATCTTTACAATGGTTTTCTCCTTTGAAATTAAAGTCAATACAGTATCAAACTAAATCAATATTTGCTAATGGCTAAAAATTACCAAAAATATATTGTCTCTGAAACAGCTATAAGTGTATCCAATATCTTGCTTTTGCAAAATATACAAAGTTTTTAAATCTTTCTGTCCTTATCTCAATTTGCAAGCACATTTTGAAACACTCTTCTTTAAATGTTATACTTATTGATAAATGCAAATCATGCTAGATCTTGAAAATGTTTAAGAAAATATACAGCAGTTAAATACATTAAATGGTGCATGTGAAACAAAGCTGCACTATTTAATCAGGAATATATGCAGATTTTTATTCATTAAGTATTGTACTATCATTTAATCTCCGCACAAATTGAGATACATAAATATGTACTTCCATAAACTCATTCACAGATACTATACAAACACATTCACAAGTAACACCTACAATAAAATTTAATTACTGTTTCAGGGTTACAAAGCTAGTGATAACATGAATAACTTAAATTATTGGTCTTCGGATAAGAAATATAAGCAAAGAGATAAATTACATCAAAATCAATATAATTTTTTACATGAATTAACTTTAAACAGAGAGGTAAACTTTAGTCTTTCGAGAAGAAAATCAAATGGCATAGTTTAGTGTTAGTTTTCTTCTTTTCAGCTTTTACCAAGGGCTAAATACAAGTACCAAAAGTCAGTTTCTTATGTGAATATGAATTTACATATTTCTTAAGTTTTTTTTTTAAGTTTCATATCAAATGAGTTGTAGATCTACTTAGAGTATGACTTCTTCTTTCAAAGAAGGAAGGAAGGCTGACAAGAGAGGGAGATGGGATACCCTGTAAGACAAAACAAATACTTTAAATTTTTGTTTAAAATTTCGGCATGATTATCATGCCTGTCGTTTTTACATTATACAAATTATTTAAAGAATTAGTTAAATGACATTTGACAATTCTAAGCCCTTTAAATAAAAGAACTTAAAAATCAAGAGAGTGAACCTCTTTTAGCATTCTGAAACTAAATGAATATTAACTCAACTAGAATGGACATTGGCTTACTGCTAGTAGTGACAATCAAATTTTCTTCTGTGAGATATTAATGACTCAGTGTTACAGATTATGAAAGAAAAAGTTAAAAACTGATCAAGTTTAGTGGTTTCTTCTTAATTCATAAAGCAAAACTGGGAAGGGCGAAATCACCTCATGGGAAATAATTTTCTAAAATTAAAAGTCATATAATCCTATCTTATTGTATGTGAAATTCGTGTGTGTGCGTGTGTGTGTTTGTTTAATTTTGCTCCATATGAAAACTGAGCAAAACAGTAGTGCTTCTGGATAACAGTGATTAGAAGTTGCTAGCTATCTAAATTCTGTTTCAGAGGCCAAAGTTAAATATTATCAGAATTTTTAACTATAATAAAGAAATATGCATATAAACAAGAATATAAAAACCCAAGGGTGGGTGTAAATCAGATTAGAGCCACAGGAGGTGGCATATGCCTGTAATCCCAGAAATTTGGAAGGCTAACACAGGAAGATCACAAATTTGAGTCCAGTCTGAGTAAATTAGTGAGACCTTGTCTCAAAATAAAAAACAAATGGGCTTGGGGTTTAGCTTAGTGGTTGAATGTTCCTGGGTTTGATTCCCAGTACATACGTACATAAGTACGTGTGTATGTATGTATGTATGTATGTACACACACAGTTTCATTTAACATATAAATAGCTAACTAAACTTATAGTCAACAAGGTAGCTAGTTATAAATTCTTAGCAAAAGTAGTAAAAAGAATTTTTTTTCAAAGAATTAAGTTAGTTTTTCTCTGGTGGAACTTTTATGATGACATATTAAAAATATGAATTTTATATAAATGCCAAATATTTAAGATTAAGAATCAGATTTAGAGTAGAAATCTACATTTTATAACATTTTTTAAAAGAATATTGCCCTAAATAAAATTTTCAGTGGATCTTAAATATTCTGTACAGAACAGTAAATTACTTTGTAAAACTGTTTTTATTTGGCAATATGCAAAGAAACACTATTAAACTTATACTATTTTTAAACAAAGCAGTAATAAAGTTGTGAATTCAAAAGTCCCAACCCACCCAATAAGTAATTCAGTGGAGAAAGAACACTCTCTTTTTTTTTTTTCAGAATATAAATTTCAAATAGCTAATAAGCTCACATTAAACTTCACGAGGCTTGTTTCCATTATTGCTTGGCATATCTCCTAATTCTTCACAAATGTCAAAGATGACTTGGATAGGACTTTTTTTGAATTTTGAAAAATCAATATTTCCTTCTAGTATCTTTGAAAAACTAGCTCGGGAGGCAGAATGATGTATAGATCGAAACCAGGAGAACTGAGAGCGCCCACCAGTAGAGTTTGAGCGCTGAACATAAATATGCTTAGTAAATCCAATTATATTGCTTGTGGAAACAGAATGGTTTATCTGTTAGAACAGAAACAAGCAATTGAGAAGAGGACATGAAACTCTTAAAAATATCTTAATTTACTTAGGTATATATTGTCTATATAAAAGTATTATAACTATAAATAATTTCCTGAAGTCTTTCTATAAAATCCACTTGCCTTCATTTGAAAGACAATAGTTAATAATAGTTATATAAATGCAGAAAATAAACAAAAGATAATACTTTGACCTTGAGAAAGCTTAAAATTTAATAAATGAATGTGTATCTGCATTATCAATTTAAATTAGCCAAATTACTTTGCATATATTTATATAATCAACTAAGTACAACTTGTCTCCTGCTGGTTAAGGTTAACCTTGAAGGAAAATCTGCATAAATATAAATTCAGCTGTAACTCTTTGTTGTGTTAACTAAAGACCTAAATAACTAGCTTTAAAAAATTTACTGAATATTATGTGCCTTGCCTATATGAATTTTATATAATATAAAAGGTAATATACTTCTTAATCACTAGAGCACCCACAATGTGCAGGTACTATTCTAAGTACTTAGTATATATTAACTCGTTTAATCCTTACAACCACTTTACATTCATTTTATGACAGTAAAATAGAGAGATCTTTAATAACTTGCCAAAAATCGTACTGCTAAAAAATATCAGAGCAAAGTTGAACACTTGGGTTCATGCTCTTAATCACCAACCAAATTGTGTCTCAACATATAATCATATCATATATATAAGTTGTGACTTTATACATTGATATGTATAATTTGATTCTTATTATAACACTATGGGAGATAAGTACTGCTGACCTCCTTCCTCTCATCTATAAAAAGGCAGACAAAGAGAGAATAAGAAACTTTCTGAAGGACACATGGCTGAGAAGTGATAGTCATTTGCTTTTCTTTAACCTTAGATACTTAAGTTAATAATAACTGTACAAAGAAAGAACAGATATATTTGTACACTAAATTATATGTGTTAAAAATGCCCTTATTGAATAAATCTGACACTTGTGAATTTGGATTGTTCAGGGAATTATTTAAACATACACATACAAACTTAGAACCAGTATCATCCTCTAGAGTTCAGTTTCAGAGATTATTTTCTACTCATCAAAGAAACAGTAAAGGGAATAATACTCAATCTCTGTAATTAGAACCCACGTGCATAAACAACCATAGTATTTACATTAGTAAAATGACAATCCAGATTGAAACCTGCTTCTTTTTTTATGAATTTAGAATAAATTTTAAAATAAATTTCAATCCCAGTTAAATTTCATATTGAATACACTACACATTAAGTATGTGTCTAGTTTATTAAAATGCTAAAGAATTCTAAACCAACTCCATGAGTTAAGTCATTTAGCCCATTAAATCAGAAACACTTACTGCTAATGATGATGTGCTAGGCAGACGACTCACTCCATGTTTATCACTGCTGGGAGGACTTCTTCCCTCCACTGAGCTATGGGATGGCATAAGAGCCATTCGTAGAGCTCTCTTTGGAGTTTTTGAAAAAGAAAATGCTCTTGTAACCTAAAATTAAAAAGTTACAATTAGTTAAGCCTATATAAATTTAATGTATCTGATCAGAATGGGATAAAGAAAGCCAAATATACAATTTTCTACAAGTATTATGTGACAAAATTCTATAGGGAATAAAGCAGTGAGAAAATGTAGGTGTAGATTATTCTATCTTACATTTAGAAAACACTGAAATCCTATGAAAAAAGAGGGTGGGAGGCAAAAAGCAGTCTGGGAGTTAAGACACCTGGGATATGTCAAATTCTGTCACAGCCTTGTGAAATCTCTCATGTAAAACCATTTGAACCTCAATTTCTTTGTTGGAATAGTGATAGTTTCTTTTAATCATCATTTAACATGTAGAGACATAAAGATGGCACAAAGCCTATCCTTTACAGGGAAAGAAAACAAAACAATATTAAACTTACACATATAAGAGTAAGCTATCTGGTTGCAAATTACCCTAGGAACCTTAAAATTCTAGTTCCACTTTTAAAAAGCCTTACTATCAATTACGCTGATAAGTCTTCAATAACTCTGATACAATGTTAGAAAGTCATCTTCATCATGAGAAGATTAAACACACTTCTAGAGTCACGACTAGATCCTCTGTCCTCAGGCTCAAGTCATTAGCCCTTTGCTGAAAAAACATCTGAGGCAATATTTAAGAATGAACACATAGCTATATCTAAAACACCAAGAGCACAATGCCACTGCAGCATAATTCACAGACTACCACTGTAACAAGAATGGAAGGGAAACCAAGTTATTATAATTGCTCTGACAAAGAAGCTACGGAACCAAAACTATTATCTCAATTCTGTGGGTAATTTCTTAGAACCAAAGAATGGCTTTGTTGTATAGACTATCTTTATATACCAGTATTTATGATAATATTAGTTCAATATGACCTAAAAAATATTTTAGAGATATGTCAAATAATTTCACTGAAACTCACCTTTTTTGAAGTCTTTTTTATTGCTCTAGATGCTCTACTCAATGTACTATCCATATCTTTTGTATTCATTTCAAAGGACTCAGGATCAGCAGTGTAAATAAGATTCTCCTGTTGAAAAATAATTATTACTTTAAAATTAAGAAAAAAACTGCTTCTAAAATCAAACATTTAAACACAAGTACACATATGTGGATATTTATAAATTGAGTCACCCAAGATTTGTAATGTGCTTGAAATAATTTTTCCTTTGAAACGCACTAATTTAAGGATATTTGCATAAAATAAGTATTCAGTAAATGAATAATTCACTGCAAGGACCACAATCAAAGCAATGAGAAAGAGATATCAATATAGAATCATACTAACAACCCTAAACTAACAACTTTAGAAAGTTTGCATTCTTAGTGCAAAACCAATAAAACCTTAATAAATTTTCAAATTAAGATTTCATCTTTCTTCTACTTTTCTCTTTCTTCTTCAATCCGCATATGGAATGAGAGGTTCTAAGCTTGTGATCAAGAACTCGTAGGGTCACAAGAGCAGAAATCAGGGAAATTGTGTGGAAAATTTTGAATGATCACGTGCAGGTGCATTTTTCTGAGGAGCGAGTTCATAGTTTGTATCACATTACCAAAGGAATCAAAGACCTCATATAAGCCAAGAGTCACTGATCAAAATTTACAAGTGAGATAACTAATCTGTTAGTCATTCAAAATCTTACTTGTTCAAACTGTTTTGGCTTTCAGAGAAAACAAATTAAACAAGATAGCTTTTGTATATTCCTATAAATAATTTTCACTTAAAATGTATAAATCTAGACTATGAATAGGCAAATTGCTTCACTATTCTAACACTATAAGACTATGTCTTCAAGCACATTCATTCTGTGGCTACAGAGAATTTTATAGAAAATTGTAGGGAAAATGTTTTTCTGAAAGATTTCACAAGTTCAATGTAGAAAATGTTGTATCTAATTTATAGTATTCATAAGGCTAAAACAAGATAATTCACAGAAACATTTTGAAATGAAATATTAAGCCTTTTAATATACACCAAGTATTAAATATTATACTCCATAATTATAATTGCCCACTCTGGCTTTCCACCACTGACAGTCACATAGATGGCCTTAACTTTGATAAAGCTTCTCTAATTTCTTCATTAGAACAACCAAACCTGCTCTTCCTGCTCAAGACCTTCTTTTTCCCACTTGATCTGTTTATTAAATGATTCTTGGGCTTATCTAATCCCAATTAAGTAACAGTATTTAAAATTACCAGTATCTTTTTAAAAGTAATTACTAATTAATTACTAAATAATGTTACTAAGGCACAAATTTAAAATAGAATAATATATATCACTCAACTGTACTAATCAATTACTATTTACCGTTTAGTATTATTTCTCATAGATATTTTCCTACCTACATAAAAATGTTTTTATAACAAAATTGGAATCATTTTCTTTAGTTTTGTATCTTATGTCTTTCAATTAGTTGTGCGCTACATTTTCAAGTCATTAAATACTCATAAGAATTATTCTTAACAAACAGCTGACAAGTCTCTTCTGATTATACCATTTTCTAAGCTAGAAAATTAGAAGTAGAAAAGCAGAAAAATAAACATTTTTAAATTCTTGATGTATAAATTGCTTTCCAAAACAGATATACTGTTACAATATCCCCACTAGCAGATTAGGAAAGGGTCTGACTATTTTACCTCATTAGCCCTGAGTAACTTCCTTTGGAAAAAAAAAAAAAAAAGCAACGTGGTTTGCAAAACAATTTGATAGCCAGGCACAGTGGTGCACGCCTCTAATCCTGCAATTTAGGCTGAAGCAGAAGGACTGCAAATATATGTATTTCCTGGGCTACATGGCAAGACTCTGCCCCAAAATAGATCAGTGGCAGAGCACCCGTGTGTGTGTGTGTGTGTGTGTGTGTGTGTGTGTGTGTGTGTGTGTGTGTACTGCGGATTAAACCCAGTAAACACAGACACACAATCAACAGATTGCTTTCTTAAACTATGTTGCTTTATGTTACTAGCTAGCGAGGTATATTTTCTAACTTTTAAAACTGTATTTATAAATTGTCTATTTATATACTTTGACCATTTTTCTAATGAAATACCAGTGCTTTGGTATTTAATTATGAAATAAGCTTTTAAGAAAGGAAATAATTGGCCAGCTTTGTCACTATTTCCCCCCAATATTTATTTTGTCTGATTTTATATTCCTAATTATTTAATTTTTTATATTTTAATTGTTCATTATTCACTGTTTTAAAAGATTTAATTTTGACAAAATTCATGTTTGATGCCATAGTTAGTTTATATAATTGTTACATTCCTGATTGTTTTAACATAAGGAACAATATAGATGCTATTTCTAGTCTTATATAGCTTCTATGCTGAACAAGCATTTCCTTACTTAAAGAGCTAATATGCACTACCTACATTTTCTTATGTTTTTGAAATGGTTTGGGCTTTTTGCATTTAACTCTTGTATTTATCTACAACTAATGTGTATAAGTGTTGTCAGCATTAAAAACTTTAGTTAAGGTTCTACATTTATAATACAATAAATGTCTTATATTTCAAGGCCATCTATTCCTTCTCTTATTTCATCTATAAATTTCTGAAACTGAGCAGTAATGTTGATTAGTTTAACTTAAAAAGTATAATTTAATGTCTCACAAAGAAATTACTGTTTTCTAAATTTTCTTAGGTATCATTGCTTTTTCTTTAAAAACCACCTTTGGAATTATTCTATAAAATTCTAAAATGTCCCTGTAGGATTTTATAGACATGGCAATAAACTTGTAAATTAATTAAAGACAACTTGACATCTTTGTAGTAGTCAGTATTGCCATTCAGGAATATCAGAGGTGTCTCAGTATTATAGTTTTCTTAAAATAGTTATCATGTGTTTCTTATGAGACCATTTGTAGTTATTTCATGCCAAATTTTATTGGAAGACAGATCTTTATTTTCTAAACTTTCTAAATGGTGACTACTAGCACAAAGGAAAACCATTGATAAGTATATATTTACATATTCCTTGGTTACTTTATTAAATTATGTTTAAAATCCTGATAGTTTTCAAGGTTTTAATCATCTTCACAATAATCTGTAAAATAACTGAATAGGGAGACCTGAACAGGAAGCTAAGGCAGACGGTTCCCAATCCAAGGCAAGCCTAAGCAACTTAGAGAGAACCTGTCTCAAAATAAAAATAAAAAAGGATGGATATGTACCTAAGTGGTTGAGTGTCCTTAGGTTCAATCCCCAGTACCAGAAAAACAAAATTTATAAAAATATATATATTTCCTACAGATCATAATAAAGGGATCATGTTTCCTTTATTAGTGTACATATGGCACCATAAAGTAATCAGAGCTGTAAGGTCATGTGCTGCTTTAACAATAAGCATACATTCTGAGAAATGAATCTTTAGGGAATTCCATCATACAAACATCAGTGTACAGGAAACAATGTAAGATGGCTACAGTGTCACCATAAGGCTATATATCTTTTATTTATCTAACTATTTTTTTATTTATTCTTTGAGATGGGATCTTGCTACATTGCTAACTTGTAGACTTAAAAGATCATCCTGTCTTAGCATCATGGAGCCACACCTGGCCCTAGATTCTTTATTTGCTGTTGTTGCAGTGCTGGGATGTAACCTAGAGCCTCAAGAATACTAGGCAAGTACCCTACCCTTGAGCCACATACCAGCCCCACTAGAAATCTTTTATGCTCATAAAATATAGAAGCACACTCAGAAAAAAAAAGAATGTTTTGACATTTAAATACATTTTCCATCATCGTTTTATTTTTAAACTATAAAGTAATTTGCCAATGCTTATTTTAATTATGACATTTTAAAAATTGAAAGCTAAAAAATCCAATGGAATTGGTTGGGGGGGGGAATTAGAAACAATATGGGAACTCATTTATTATTTATTAAAAATATATATCAAAGATCCAGGACACACACAGGCCCCTAGGCTCAATCCTTAGTACAAAAAAAAAAAAAAAGAGAAAGACTGCCAAAGAAACAGAAAATAAGGTGGGCATAGTGGTACATGTCTATAGTACCAGCAGCTCCAGAGGCTGAGGCAGGAGGATTGCCAAGTTCAAGGCCAGACTCAGAAACTTAGCAAGGCCCTAAGCAACATAATGAGACCCTGTCTCAAAAATAAATAAATAAAAATAAAAAAGGTCTGCTATGGAAGTAGGTTCAGTGGTAAAGTACTCCCCTGTTCAATCCCAAGTACTGAGAAAGAGAGAGAGAGAAACTTACAAATAGCCAAAATATCCTATTTATGATACTATTCTACGGAAAACTGCCTGACAATTAATATTAATTAATGCTCAAAAGAGGTTTTATGTTCATGCTTGATACTTCTGGAAAGAGAGACTATCAAAAGGTATGTCTGTGAAAAGAAAGACTAGAGGGACAGGGGTTATGTGACATTTTATTGCAGTTTACCTTTATTTATTTGACTTTTCTCTTATGTGCAAATATTATTTTAAAATATAGAGTAAACTCAGCATGAACAAAAAGCCAAATCTAGCATATTAAATTAACTCCTCAAATAAAATATTTAGATGCAAAATGTTCAATGTATATGTAATGAAACCAACTCCAATATGCTCAGTATTTGGTATAACACTCTTTACAATTGAAGGTCTCTGAAATTTAAAATTCTAGAAGTTGCTTCTAAAGAAAAAAATTATTACCAAGTTTATTCTCAGTTTTTTTTCTATTATTTTTACTAAGCATAGAATAATCACCTCTAAACCAAACAGGGAACAAATGGCTTCACATTTTCTTTAAATGAACAAATAAACTGTTACTGATTTGATATAGAAGGCTCTGGGTCAAGAATGACTGAAAGGGTTAATATCTAGATAGTTCACTAGTGGCTGAAATGACAATATGGCCCTTTTCAAAAATGTAAAGATGAAGTATTTCCTTTCCTTCTCTTTGCGCGCATACACACAACAAAGGTAAGTTAGGCAAGAGTTCAATGGGGGAAACTTATCAGCAGTCTTGGGCTTCTTTCTGTTTCTTTCTCATTAATAATTCCCATTCTCTTTTCTAAAAGTCCTTTCTATATTTTAATCTCTTCCTCTAAATTTCTAAAATAAAAATAAAATTTATAGTATAGCCAAAACTCATTTTTAAATAACATACTAAATAGAATTCTGAAAACAATTTGATTTATTAAAAGTATGTTTAGCATTAATGAAATTTTGGAAAGGCAGGATTTTTTCAATCAGCTCCAAATTCACATTTACCTAAGACTAGTTCTAAAGAAAGACTAGCTGAGTTTAAGATTAGAAAGAAGAACTTAATCTCTCCCATTGAAATACATAATATCTTTCAAGAGAAATGGAGCCTCTGCTACAGATCTTATACTATTCGTGGGTGTTAAATTACAGAAAATTTTCTAGCATTTCTAAGGTAATGATCCAACTTAGAGGTGAGTTATCAGATTCTTTTCCTCTCGCTAATTTCTTTAAGCTCTCCTTTCCCATTAGTCTTCAAATTTCCAAATGGTTAAGAAACAACCAAAAACTACTCTCTTCTGTCCCCTTCTTTACTTAACCTGTACCTCAGGGTTTCCTCAAACTCTATAATCATTTTTATAGCTTAGAGCTTTGATTTGGTCTAATTAAGGTAATAATAATAATAGATATATAGTAACCATTTACTATAAATTGAGCATCCCAAATCCAAAAATATAAAATGCTTTACCCCACATCCTTGCCAGTACTTACTGTTGTTTGTATTCATAATAGCTGCCATTCTGACTGCAGGTGAAATCTTAAGAGCAGTTTTGATTTGCATTTCTCTAATTGCTAGAAAAGATGAACATTTTTCATATATTTGCCAAGTGACTATATATCATCTTCTGAGAAGTGTCTGTTCAGGTCTTTGGCCCATTTATTGATTGGGTTATTTGTTTTTTGGGTGCTTAGCTTCTTGAGTTCTTTATATACCCAGAGATTAGTGCTCTATCTGATGTATGAGAGGTAAAAATTTGCTCCCAAGATGTAGACTCTCTATTCATCCCACAGATTGTTTCTTTTGCTGAGAAGAAACTTTTTAGTTTGATTCCATTCCATTTATGGATTCTTGATTTTAATTCTTGTGCTATAGGATTCTTATTAAGGAAGCTGAGGCCTTACGGCCAATATGGAAAGCAGTATGAAGATTCCTTGAAAAATTAGGAATGAAACCACCATTTGACCCAGCTGTCCCTCACCTTGGTCTATACACAAAGGACTTAAAAACAGCATACTATAGGGACACAGCAACATCAATGTATATAGCAGCACAATTCTGGAACCCACCTAGATGCCCTTCAGTAAATGAATGGATTAAAAAAATGTGGCACTTATACACAATGGAATATTACTCAGCAATAAAAGAGAATAAAATCATGGCATTTGCAGGTAAATGGATGGAGTTGGAGGAAATAATGTTAAGTGAAATTAGCCAATCCCAGAAAACCAAATGCTGAATGTTTTCTCTGATATAAGGAGGCTGATTCATAGTGGGGTAGAGAGGGGGAGTATGGAAGGAATAGACTCTAGATACGGCAGAGGGGTAGGAGGGGAAGAGAGGAGGCATGGGGTTAGAAATGATGGTGGAATGTGATGGTCATCATTATCCAAAGTACATGTATGAAGACATGAATTGCTGTGAATATACACTGTATACAACCAGAGATATGAAAAATTGTGTTCTATATGTGTAATATGAATTGTAATGCATCTCGCTGTCATATATAAATTTTTAAAAAATTAATAAAAATAAAATGCTCCAAGATTCAAAATTTTTTTGAACACTGATGTAACACTCTAATTGGAAAATTTCACACCTGCTCTCATGTGACAGGTCACAGTTAAAATGTAGGTGCACTAAAGTATTGTATGAAGTTACTTTCACACTGTGTATACAGTACATATGAAAAAATAAATGAATTTCATGCCACATCCCCAACATATCTCATGTGTGTGCAATATTAAAAAAATCTAAAAAATTACAAAATCTGAAATACTTGTGGTCCCAAGCATTTCAAACCCAAGGAAGTTATTTGTAGACTAATCAAATTGGAAAAAGGGTAACATTGCTTACACTTATCTATTAATAAAATTATACTTCAGATATTAGAGTTAGAAATCTGAAATCACTTTACAAAGATACCACCTGACAGCAGGTAATATTTTTAAACTTCAGAATATGAAGCATGCACTTAAAGATCACATGTTGACAAGAGACAATAAACACATACTTAAGTATTCTGAGAGATAATAATTTTAAGAAGCTTTAAATTCTGAAATAACAGAATATGCAACATCATATCCATGGGAAGAAACACTATAAAGAAAGTTTGACCAAGAGTAAGGAAGCCCAGATTTTATACTAATCTCTACTTTTATACTTAAAGGTCACTGTTCTTGGCCTTGGTTTCACATTAAAAAAATAATAAGTTTTCTGGGGCTGAGATTGTGGCTCAGCAGTAGAGTGCTCATCTACCACCTGCGAGGCCCTGCGAGGTTTGATCCTCAGCACCACATAAAATTAAATAAACAAAATTAAGGTATTGTGTCCAACTACTTCTAAAAAATAAATATGAAAAAAAAATTAGTTTTCTTTCAGCCTAGAAGTCCTAATTCTTAAGTCATTTATGAAGGGTCATCACAAATGAAAATATCATGAAATATATTTATAAAATAAAAAAACTGTATTTATAATATATCAAGCAAGCTTCCATTAGTTAGGATACTAAGAAATACATAATAGGAAGACAAAACCTACGATTCAAAGTATGAGAGATTTCAATATATTTTACATGTATATGTCTTTTGTGTTTATATATTTATAAACATTACCTCTTCAACATGGAAAAACGTTGTCAAAACACTGACTCAGGACTTTTTAAAAAATTTACTATGTGCAAAATTTTAAATGCAGGAAAGGGAAGACACCATATATCTGAATTTACAAACAAAATTCTAAGAAAAATTACAACAGATTGGATTAATTTTGTAGGATAAGAATATAAATCAGAACATAGTTAAATGTTTGCTGCCATCTTGTGGAAAATTATATTTTATGAAATTTTTCATTTGCTACTTATATTTCAGTTCTAATATTATTAGCCATATTGTGTCTTTAACTTTACATTTTACCATTAAGGTTATAAATTTGGAAAAGACTACATAGGCCATCAAGTCTCACATCCTGACAATGCAGAAGTCATTTCTACAGTAATTACTATACTGTAAAGAAGTCCATTTTATAGACAAATACCTATAACTAAATTTAAAAATTCTTCCTTATAAGAGATACTTTTAATCTTTAGGTTGTTTTCAGTCAGGCATGGTGGAACACACCTGTAATCTCAGTGACTTCAGAGGCTGAGATACGAGAATGGCAAATTTAAGGGCATCAGCAATTTAGTGAGGTCCTAAGCAACCTTGTGAAGCCCCGTCTCAATATAAAAAATAAAATACAGGGCTGGGGATGCAGCTCCGTGGTAAAGCACCTCAGAGTTCAATCAATTCCTAGTACAAAAAAAAAAAAAAAGAAAGAAAAGAAAACTCTACTTTTTCTATGACCAAATACATTCTTGATCCATAAAATTTTTTTAAAAACCAAATGAATCACGATGTCTGTTTATTGTTCTAAATACCTAGGTGGGAAATTTTTTAAAACAAGAATTGTCTATTTTATAAACTACATAATAATAAATGTTTTTTAAAGTCAGATTTAACTATGATAAAATGTTTTATTCCCACAAGCATGTTCAGGAAAATCTCAATTATAGTACTATTCTACTGAAAAGGATAATCTATTATATGATTACATTCTATTCAATCTATGTTATTGGTACAAAGAGTTAAGAGCTCTATCTCTATTATATGTCTATGTTATACATGGAGTACATTTCAAATTATCTTTAAGGGAACTGACTGAGATTTTATCCAAGATCTATTATAGGCTAGTAGATTTCTGGCCGATCATTTAACTTCAATATTTTGATTTCCTCATCTATCTTTACTTTAATTTGTATACTACAAAGATAATTATATCTTCACAATGGTATTTGATTTTAAGAGGTGATGTGAGAAAAATGTACTGGTCACCTGTCCTGACAGGAAAAGCAACATGCTACAACCCTTTATTGCTTTCAATAAAATAAAATAAAATACTGCTGTTACTAATCATTACAATAGAACAAAATGTTCTCTTCTTTCTATTGATTGAGCAAATTCTTAATCCAAAAATCTGAAATTCAACATACTTCATTAATAAAACAATGTAGCCCTCAAAATTTTTTGAATTTCAAGCATTTTGGATTACAGATTTTCATGGTAGGTGTGGGGCCACCTCACTCGGCCAGACTGAAGTTTTGACCTGCAAGTTTTGACCTCAAGTTTTGTCCAGCCTTGAAACAGGCCCAGGACAGTCCTCATCCAACCTATGCAGGTTTCTGTGGCTATGAGACTCAGGTATAACCAATTTAGCGTCAGCATGAGTGACCACAGGACTGTCTGCACCACCAACTCCTGAGCATAGCTATGGCCAGGCCAATACTCACAGATGAAGCCTCTGGACTTGCTCTGGCACCAGCAGAAACCTGAGCACTGGAGGGACAGATTCATTTTTGGCTTATTAGTTGCAGAATGGGACTGGGTACATGCCAGAGACTATGCATGTACTTAGTAGCACTATGGGACTCAGGTACAGTGCAGGCGTGATGGCCAAGTTACTGCCTTTACCAACATTACAGCAATCTTGGGCAACAAAGCATGAAACAAACCTCCATTTGCTGAGAGAAGGGCAGAGTACTTAGCACAGGATTACCTTGGAGCTTTGTGCTGAGCTGGTGTACTGGGCAGATACTAACAGCACTAATCCCCAGGACTTTGCCCAAGCAGAGTCTCTGAAAAACTCCCAGTACCAGAGGTGGTTCCAGTTTGTCAGACTTCTATTCTAGCCAGCATCATCTGTGTCTGCTTGAAGCAATCTTGGGCCTTGCTTGGGCCAAGTCCACCCAGCAGTAGGTATCCCATAGTTGTGAGCCTTGCTCCTATTCCATTGCTTTGCTGATTATGGTGGGCTTTGGGCTCAGAGTATGACATGTCTCAAAGCGAGGCAGAATCCTATAGTATCCAACCACAGGACAGTGGATAAAGCATCTTGACCTATCACAGTCTGAGAGAGAGACTTAAAGGGATGGAGTACCCTTTGTTAGTACTCATTTCACATTGAACAACAAACCAAGTGCAGATATGGGACAAGCTTGGACTTGGATAGCCCTCTCGTATTGAAACAATGACAATACACCAATAGTGACTGATGATTAACGTGGACTTAGGGGTGCCATCTAGTGCCGAAATAGAAGTAACTACAGTCTCAGAGAACATAACTAGTTTGCCTTAAATTTCTGATCAGGCATGAAGCTAAAATTCAAAGAGTGGAAGAAATGCTGATCTTTCAATGCCTAGATGATTTTACACACCAAGGACCAAGAGCTTCAGGAAATCATGACCTCACTCTTACAGTTAAAATAACACACCAGAAACTGAATAGATAGCAACCAGTATGGATGAACTCTCCAAAAGTTCAAAAGAAAATTTTAAAAATTTTTGGTTCTGGGGATTGAACCCAGGGATACTTTACCACTGAGCCATATCCCCAGTCCTTTTCATTTTGATAGGGCCTCACTAAGTTGCTGAGACTGGCCTTGAACTTGTGATCCTCTGCCTTAGCCTCCCGACTCACTGGGATTATAGTCATGTGCCACAGTACTTAGTTCTAATAGAAAATATAAAATGGCTGTTTTAAGGAAATTCATCAAGCTTCAAGGGAAGGAAAATGAGAGGAAAAATTCAATACTCTCAGAGATACTTTCAGAGAGAGAGAGAGAGGCATTTTTTAAAAATTAAACCAAACAATTCTTGAGCTGAAAAACATACTGGGCAAAATTAAAAACATGATCAAAAATATAAATCAGGGAAGATCAAACAAAAAAGAAACAGCTCAAAAACAGACTATGTGAAACATACAGAGAAGAAAAATAATAAGGAAAGAAAAGGAATGAAAAAACACTGCAGGAACTTTGGGGCCGCCTTAAAAGAGCAAATATTCAGTTCATGGATTTCAGAAAGCCCAAGGGGTAGAAAGCTTATTTAAAGAAATAAAAGGAAAAAACTTTTCCAAATCTAGAGAAAAATACAAATATCCAAGTATAAGAAGGTCAAAGATCACATTTTACTCAACCAAGTCTAGCCCAAGACATACCATATTCAAACTTTCAAAGGTGAAAAAGATTCTAAGGCTTTAAGAGAAATGAAAAACAAATTGCATAAGCGTGTCCTAGTTTGACAGAAAGCTGACTTCTCAGCAGAAGCCTTACATGCCACAACAGTAGCATAAGATTTTCAAAGTAGAGAAGGAATGAGGGGCGGGAGGAGGGGGGAAAAGGAGGAAAGAAAAGGGGAGGGAAAGAGAGAAAAGGGAAAGGAGGGGAGAAAGGAAAAAACCCCAACAAAAACTCTGCCATCAAAGAACACTGTAGCCAGCAAAGCTATCCTTAAGAAATGAAAGGTAATATAGACATCCCAAATAAATAAAAGCTGAGGGAATATATCTCTGCCATACCTGTCCTATTAGAAATTCTTAAAGAGTTCTTCAAACAAAAAGAAAAAAACATTAATAATAAGATGAAAACATGGGAAGGCATAAAATTCACTGGTAAGAGTAACTAGAGAGACAAATGCAGAAAGCTCTAATATGTATACATGGTTTGTAAAGCATTGTTATCTTTAGTAAGAAGACTAAAAAATAAAACAAAAACAATAACTACATTTATGCGTTAAAGAAATAGGCAATACAGAAAGATGTAAAATAGGACATCCAAACTTCAAAATGTGGTGAAGAATCAAGTGCAAGTGAAGTTTTTTATTAGTGTATTTTCTTTTTCTTTTTGTGTCTCTTTATACTCATGTGAAGTTGCTGTCCTTTCAAAATAGCCTGTTACAATCAAAAGATTTTTTTTTGTAAGTCTCTTGGTAACCATAAAGCAAATATTTGTAATAGACTGCCCCAAAATAATAAGCAATGAATCAAGATGCACTACTAGAGTATCACTGTATCATTTAACACAAGGATTATAATAGAGTGAGAAAAGGAAGTACAATAAAATTAGAAAACAAATAACAAAATGACTATAATAAGACCTTGCCTTTCGATAATTCCTTTAAACATAAACAGATTAAATTATCAACTAAAGGCATAGAGTGATAGAATGGAAGATTACAGGGTATGTTACAAATCCCCAAAACCTCACCACATCAAGAGCCATAGGAGTTAGGCGGCTATGAGGACCTGTCTGTAAGCTAGGGACTCAAAGAATGTTTCACATGCCTAAAGTTTCAAGAATCTTTTCTAAAACAACTTATTAAACTAGTTTTTCTGCATACACACAAAACTAAAACTCTTCAATACTCATAATTAACAAGTCATTAGAAATATACAAATTCAGTGTGAATGCATTGCCATGGAGTTTAAATTTTCATTATAACACAGGTTAAAGAACTTACGGCATCTGCTTTACAAATGGTGTTGGCTACATGTCGACACAGCATCTTTAACCAGTTTTCTTTTGGAAGTTCATCTGATGTCATCTGGAAACTTAGCAGCACATTTGCCTGCTCTGTCGGTGGCCTCACAAGCAAGGCAAAAGCATTATGGCAATCTAGGGTTCCAGAATAACCATAAACATTGTTACTCCTTGCAGAGTGTCCTCGCAGCACCAAAATTCAAATATAATTATTTCTTCTCCACCCTCCCTGTCCCCTTTTTTTCAAATGAACAATAAAAAAATCATCAGTTCAAAGAAAGTCTATTTGAAGATATACAAAATATCACCATATTAAGTTGAAGTAAAGAAAGAATTATAATAGTAATAGCATACCATGTAAAGAACCAACAATAACTTAATAACATTAAGTAAGCAGTATTTTCCATGAATTTAATATTTTCTATGATAAATTTTAAGAAAAAAATTAGATTATTTCATTTCTTAGAATTTTAGAATTTGTTTCAAATTAAAATGGCATTATAAGAATAATTCAATAGCAATCCACTTGGGGCTGAGGATATAGCTGGGTAGAGTGCTTGCCTCGCATGCAAAAGGCCCTGGGTTCAATCCCCAGCTCCACAAACAAACAAACAAACAACAACAACAACAACAAAAAACACTTGAATCACATTCAAATAAATGTGTCCAAATATTAAAACCATTACAAAATGTTTTTTGCTCAAGATGCTAAAACAGAACCTATTTTAAACAATGAACTCTTTCATAATAAAAATCCCAAAAACATTTAAGTTATTTAAATAAATGTCTCGTAACCTTAATAAACTTAGAGCTTGACAATTAAATAAATGACCCATATAACCTTTAATAAGTCCAGAGTTTGGCAACTAAATGAAAACAGGAATTTAAGCTGCTGCTCAAGTTTTCTTTAAGAATCATTTCTCATGAACTCAAAACTTCTATCGTTAGAGGAATCAGTAATAGAAAAAGCTTACATTATAAAAATGTATGCCTAACATCCAAAATATGGGCATAAAAACACATTATTATGTGACAAGTAAACAGGTAACACTGTTTTAGGGCTAGGGGTGTGGCTCAGTGGTAAAGTGCTTGCTTAATATGCACAAAGGTGTGGGTTCAATCCCTAGCACCACAAAAAAATTTTTGACAATCTCAGGCCTTCCAAGCACCCTCCCTAAATACTACCAAAATTGAGAGAAAAGGCTTTCTTTAATACAAGCCTATGACTTAGATATGGAACATCATCCAAAGGTCCATCTATTAAAGGCATCACCCCCAGCTAGGCACTACTGGGAGATCTGAAAACTTGAAGAGATGGGGCCTAATAGGAGGTTTTAGGTTATTGGTAGCATGTCCTTGAAGGAGATTATGGGACCCCAGTCTCTTTCTCCTTCCCTTTTCACATGCCAGCCATGAGGTGAACACTATTCCATCACACACTCCTGGCTTAATGTGCTGCCTCTCATGATAGGATCATACTAATGGATTTCAGTCATAGACTGAAACCTCCATAACTACAAGCCAAATACTCTATAAATTAACTATATCAAATATTTTTTAACAGTAACAGAAAGCTGACTAACACATATATGACCTCATGTCAAGTCTACCAATAACTTTAAGGTAATATTTATTTCACACACAATCTATTCCCAAGCCATATCTTAAACATAGCCACTGGCACTGGGGATGGTAAGATATGAAGCATAGACTGGTGATTTCTTTTAAAAAAAGAAGAAAAAATTAGAAAAAAAATATTTCAATGTGGAAATAAAATAGTTTAGTACTATTTTAACACATAACCATTAGAAGTAGGATATCCTATAAGTTGAAGTAGTACTTTCATTAAAAAAAAAAAATCAAACCTCTTTCTAGAAATGAAGTTGGGATACAGGTACAGGAACAATTACTTTACCAAACTGACTCTCTGCACTGAAAGATAATATATCAGTTAAAAAGACAAACATATACTTGAGGGGATTGGCACACACCTATAATCCTTTAACCTATAACTTGGGAGGCCAAGACAAAAAGATTCAAGTTGGAGGCCAGCCTTCTCAATTTAGCAAGACTACCTCAAAATAAAACAAAAACAAAACAAAAACAGGCTGGGATGTAGCTCATAGGTAAATTGACCTAGGGTTAAATTGTTAGAACCACGAAAACACAAAAAGAAAACATACAGAAGCAAATTAAACCTCCTATGAATATAAACTATTTTTACCAAGCCCATAAGTTAACCAATGAGCATACCTTCTGTCTCTCTTATGTCCAGCACCTTCTTAATCTGAGAAAGAGGCATTAGGTGAATATGCTTAAGGGAAGCTGGAGGTCGGGCATGGCCGTGAGGACTCCTAAAAGTGCCAATAACTTTGTGCCGTTTTCTTGCTATCTGATTATAGAAAATAAAAAAGTCATCATCAATAATGTGAATAAAAACCAAGGCCAAAAACTTAAAAAATAGTACTAACCACACAAATCCATATACAACTCATCTGATTATTAGACATTCCAGAGTTACTATCTGATAAGAAGCAGAATTACTATGTGACAAAATCACACATGCAATTGAGTAGCAGACATGCTTACATTTAAGGAGTGCTCAAAAGTCAAGAAAAAATAGGCCAAGGGATAGGGTGGGTGGAAAACAACCCTAGAGATGTGAAAGAATAAGAAACATTGTGAGAAGCAATATTATGAAAGGATAAAGGAAATGAAAGGCTGTGAGTTCTGGAGGAGAACAGGTACTCTGAGATCTTTTAGGTTCAAAAGATCATTAATTTTAGTTTAAGAACAGAATTTACAATATCTCAGATCCTATGCACAAATTGAAAAACAGAGGAAATAACACAAATGGTTCCTGCTCTCATTATTATCTATATACTATTGAGAAAGGAATTAAAGAAGTAATCAAACAATATATTAAACAAATGATGCAAATTATAAATTCAAGATGCTTGTTAAGCTACAATTTTACCTAAACCGGGTACTCACACAAAAAGAAGAGTTAAGTAAGGTAACACTGGAGAAGATAAGAGCAAAATCAGAAAAGACCTTGTGATTCATGATATACTGAAGTTTTATGAATTTTATAAAGTCTACATTTTTTTGGTTTCATTTCCATGAAAGTCTTACATATTATTTACAGACTTTACTAAAAGAGTTTTGATTAAGTTCCTTGGATTTTGATTGATCATCATGAATATAACGAAGTACAGCTGAAAATGTAATACTTTGTGTTAGGGCTAATGAGCAAACCAAAACTAGTCAGTATATCATATTCACATTGAAGTAGAAATATGAAAAACATGTTTATATTGCATATGAAGTACACATATCAAATATTAAAGGTTCATTTATATAAGTATATTGAAAATAAGCAATAAAGACTCTTAAAATAATTATTTCCATTGTAATAGTTGAATATACGTTAAAGTTTGGCTAAGTAAAATCATTAAATGATTTTAAGGTTTATTTTTAAAAAGAAAAGAAATGACAAGTATTAATATTGATGATACAAATGTTAAAAAATTAAGGTAAAAAAGAGATAAAATATACAAAAGGAAAATGTATCCTTAAATCCAAAATTTGTTTCAGTAAAAACCATTACCTGTCAAAGAGAAAAAAACAGATTTTTACCTACAGTCACTACTTCTAACTAGTATGATGTATACTAGAGTTTTTTTTTAATTTATTTTTTAGTTGTAGTTGGAAACAACACCTTTATTTCACTTATTTATTTTTGTATGTGGTGCTGAGGATCAAACCTAGGGTTTTGCACGTGCAAGGTGAGCACTCTACCGCTGAGCCACAACCCCAGCCCCAATACTATAGGTTTTTAATCATGTTAAGGAAGTAGCATATTTTCATTACAAATTTGCTAAGAGTTTTATTTTTCTAAAACAAATTAAAGAATAAAACTTTACTTAGGATTATAAAGTTCAAATTTAATGTTATTTACAAATAGAGCAGTTTCTATCAAAGTGATTCTGAGACAGAGAACCTAAAAAGGAGTCAAACGAAAAGTCACTAGCAGGGAAGTAAGAGGCTAGGGACTTGGAAGCTTATAGAGGATGAGCCATGGCTTGACTGAAGTAGAAGGGACGTCAATGAGGCTGCTACAGAAGACTGTGAAGGAAATTAAGATCAAAGAATACAAACTAAGTCTTTGCTCCACCAAGAACAGGATGGCAAAATTCAAAATGGATTGGAACAGAGTCAGCTGGGCTAGGGAGTTGAACAGGAAAAACCTAAAATGCCTTAAAATGCAGGAGATATATAGTTCAGAATTAGCCATGCCTCATGATATTTTTATGATTTTCTCACTATAGGATATGGTCAATTGTGTATGGTATTTGTAATGTTGTTAGTGTTATACCTTTTGTAACGTTACTGATCTAATGAAAATATTTTTTCATTAATTTCAAAATCACAAAACTCTGCATTTAACAATTGAATTTTTGGTGAGATTTTATTGCACTTGTAACTGCTTTATGCATGGCTTGTTCTCTATGATTCCCTGTATTTTATACTTTAAATAATAATGTACATGATATAAAAGGGCAGGACTTCAAGGGGAGTACAGCAGAAAAGGATAAAATGTTGGGGTACAGACTTTAAAGAAAACCACCAATTGCTCTGATGAAGGCAACGGAAAGTTACCCAGTTAAAAAAATATAAAGCAAAGTCTTATCAATGTCTGTTTTATCAAAATGAACATTTTTTTCTCTTTAAACATGAAGAAAAGGCACTCCTTTTATCTATCACTAAACTGTATAGTTGTATAAAAATGCATATTAAAAGAATCAAGAGAAAAAGAAGAATTTTTTTTTAAAAAACACACAAAAATAATTCAACAATTTTCCTGAAAGAGTAGTATGAAGAAAAATCTTAATTTGGATATAAAATAATTTCAGTATTGGAATCATTACACATTATCTGATATACTAAACATTCATTCACTGCAAAAAAACATTAATTTAAAGAATAATCAAAGAATCATAAGGAATTAATAATATTTTTTATTAAATTCTCTCTTCAACAAAACATTGACTTTTTCTCTACTGAAAAAAATCTACTTAAATTCAAAAAAGAACAACTCAGAATTATTTTGTGAATCTTGAGTAAATATACATAAAAACAAGAAGTTCCCAAAATTCTTGATCTAGGCATTTATTTGTATGGCAATAATTAAGTTTTCATTTTGACTTGAATTTGAAGTAATAGAAATTCATTTTACTTACTAATATTAGATCTTATCTTAAATACATTTTATTACATTAAACTAATGACTGGTTTCAATTTTTTTAAAAGTGACTAAATTGGGCTTACTTCAAACTTCTAAATTATACTTTAATTGAAGCTTGGTTTTAAATATTCAGAGAAGTCACAAAAAGGACAAAAATCAAATGACTGCCTCAAAAGACAAAATATTTGACAAATTTAACACCCTCTCATAAACTAAACATTCAACAAACTACAAATAGGTATGCTGAGATTTTTGAGAACTTCATTTTTAATCTGTAATAAAATTTTACAATTTGATTTCTTTCAAAAAAAGTCAATAATTGCAAGTACCTGTTAATAAATACATCTTAAATAATTTTTTAAAACAATAGTAGTGTACAGTGTTATTATATGTGTATAACTTTACCTCAAGGCAGTCATTGAAGAGGAAAAGAGTCACTTGTTCTCCTCTGTCACAGGGGTGCTCACCTAGAGAAATTGTTTCGACTCGTTGCACTAAGCTTCGGTGAGAAGATAAAAGATTAGCCTGTACAGATGGAAAAATATTAAGAAATCAATTGGTATCAAGTAATTTTTTAAAAGCTGTATTTTAAATGAAAGTGCTGCCATGATGTTGCTTATATCAAAACTTATTAACAAGGAAGAAAATAAATGACAATCATCAAAAAATACTTACTGGGCATCCATCTACTTCATAAACAACATCAAAAATTTGCTTTTGTGCTTCTGTTTTTCTCTTATCCTCATTGATATGCCTAAAAAATTAAGTTATTTTTAAAGCTTTGAAAAACAGAATACAATATCAGAATATGAATACATCTCATGTCACAAAAAATTCATATCAGTCTGTCTTGATTTTGGTGACTAAAATCAGTTTAAATATTTTCTTAAAATACACTACTAATTTATTTCATAGAATCTTTTTAAAAAGTATATTTTCCTAGCATATATCTTTATATTCGTTATACATTTTATTTAAAAAATTAAATGTACAAATATTTGGATTAAACAAAATTTTGAATTCTAAATATAAATTCAGTTAAGGCTTCATGCAAGTCATTCCCAGGTCATATGCTAATTATTTCTTGAAATAATCTTAAAATCACTGTTTACAGACAAAATGGAATATCAGAGAATATATTTATCATTCTGCCTGAAACAACTAAAAAGCCAGTCAAAATATAAAGAAACAAAGGTTCTCAAGATACTTAAATCAGTAACATAACCTTCTACCATAAGAGTGGGTGGAGGAAGAACAACCTAATGCAAAAAGAAGGAAAGTCATAGTAAGATTAGAGTGAAAATTAATGAAAACATAAAATAAAAAACTTGAAAAGATCAACAAAATTGACACTTTTAGCTATACTAGCCAAGAGAAAAATAAGACTCAAATTAGTAAAATCAGCAATAATAAAGTCTAGACATCATTACTAATGTTATAGAAATAAAATCATATAGAACTCTATGAACAACTACTTCAAAACAAATTCGATCACATAGATGTAAAGGGCAAATTTTTAGAAAGACACAAACCACAGAAACTGACTCAAGAAGAAACAGAAAATGCAACATTTTTGATAGAACAAAGGACAAAAATCAAATGACCGCCTCAAAGACAAAAGTATTTGACAAATTAACACCCTCTCATAAAATAAACATTCAACAAACTACAAATAGGTAAGAACTTCTGCAAGCTAATAAAAGCTATCTATGAGGGCTGGGGTTCTGGCTCTGTGATGGAGCACTTGCCTAGAATGTTTGAGAGACTGGGTTCGATTCTCATCAACACATATAAATAAAGGCCCATACCAACTAAAAAAAAATTTTTAGAAAACAGATATATGAAAACCCCCATCATACATAACAGCGAAAAAATGAATGTTTTCCTCCTGAAATCAGGTTTGTAGATGACATGGTACTTATTTACAGAAAAACTTAAAAATTCAGTAAAAAATTACTATAAAAAGCAAGGAAAGCAAAATTGCAGAATATAAAGCAAATGCATTTCTATATAACATCCATGAACAATTCAAAAATTAAATTAAGAAAGCCATTCCATTTGCAATGTAACAAAAAGAATAAAATGCTTAGAATAAGTTTAACAAAAGAAATGAAGAACTTATACCCTGAAACTACAAAACACAGTTAAAAGAAATTAAAGAACTAAGGCTGGGGGTTGTGGCTTAGTGGAGAGTGCTTGTCTAGCATGTATGAGGCACTGGGTGTGATTCTAAGCACTATTTATAAATAAATTTAAAAGGGAGAAAGGGTCCATCAACAACTAAGAAAAATATTTTAAAATAAAAGAAATTAAAGAACTAAAAATATATGGAAATAAATCTCACAGATCACTTAATATTGCTAAAATAACCATATACCCCAAATTGATCTATAGAATCAATAAAATCATATTCAAATTTGCCACTGTTTTTAAAATATTATTGTTTTTCAGAAACTATCAAGATGGTCCTAAAAACCATATGTTAAATAAATAAATAAATAAATAAATAAATAAATAAATAAGGGAAAAAATATGTAAATTCAAGGGGACCTGAATAGCAAAAATAATCCTGAGAATAAAGAACAAAGAAAATGGGATTCACACTTCCCAATTTCAAACTCTTTAACACAGTAATCAAAACTCTGTGAAACTGGTATAAGGATGGATCTATAAATCAGTGAACTGAGAATCCAAAAAATAAATAAGCCTTACATTTCAGGTACAAAAGCAATTCACTGGATAAAGGATATTCTTTTCAAAATAGTGCTAGAAAAGATTTCCATATTTATAAAAAATGAATAAACTTTGATCCATACCTTGCCTCAAATAAAAAAATTACCTCAAAATGCATCATGGACTTTGTCTGGAGCTGCTCTGGACAGGAGCTACGTATGTGGCAAGCCAGCCATGGGCTGTGTCACAGTGTGTGAACTATGAGCACTGAGCACACAAAGTGAACTAGACTGACGCTGCCTCTCTATTTGGGCTGGTGATGTATGTGTCCTTTTAGCTAGCTCTGCCTATGATCCCCACACAATACACAGGATGGGCATGGCCTTCCAAGTTGTCAGTCAATCTGTTGACAGCAAGACATCAGGAAGCTAGACTCAACCCCCTGAAAACTGAACCCCCCTTGCCTCATTTAAATGGTTTCTTCCCAATAAAAGAGTTCTCTTGCCTGCCTTGTCTCCTTTGTGGGAGCTAGGTCAGAGGAGCCATCACAAAACCCCCCCAAAAAAGGTATTTCTCTGTGTGTCATTATTTCGTGCCATCCCAGTTCACCTGGAGTGACCCTTACTGGTTTAGTCGTGTGTTGAGCAAGACCTAAATGATTTTTATGGAAAGACCAAAACTGAAAATCTCCTTGAACAGGAGAACATTCTTGTAGCCTTGGGTTAGACAAAGATTTTCTTAGATAATATGAAAGTATCATCTAGGAAAAAATTAATAAATTATACTTCAAAATCTAGATCTCTTTTTTGAAAGAAAAACATTAAAAGAAAAAACAAGATACAGATAAGAAAAAACTGCAAATTACACATCTAATAAAAACTTTTTAATCAGAAAATACTCTATAAAGAAGTCTCAAAACTTAATTATAAGAACACAACCTGGAGGCTTAGGATATAGCTCAGTTGGTAGAATACTTCCCTTGCATGCACATAGCCCTGGGTTCAATACCTAACACCACAAAAAAGAACACGACTCATATGAAAAGAGAGTAAACAAAAAATTTCAAGGTACATATCACCAAAGAAGATAATCTTATAGCAAATAAACACATAAAACAATGTTCAACATCATTTGTAACTACGAAAATCCAAATCAAAACTATAATGAGATAACCACTGTATATCTATTCGAATGCCACAAATTAAAATGACTGATCAAAATGAGGGTTAGCAAGGACATAGAGACACAGCAGGAATGTAAAAGTACAATCATTTTGGAGAGTCTGACAGTTTCTTTAAAATATTATGCATACATAAATTAACTGATCTGTCCACTCCTACTCCTACCAATTTATCCAAAAAAGCATATATGCATAAAAAGACTTGTTCACATATATTCATATATTTATTTTTAATAGCCAGTAACTAGAAATAATAAAATGTCCATCAACACAAGAAAGGATAGTGGTATATTCTTACAATGAAAATAATAAAAGTGAACGAACTACTGATATAAGAATAAGTACTATCAGTACCTTTGCAGAACTCCAGACTACACGCGGCTCCTGCACAGGCCACTCGGCTGCTACTTATCCACAGCACAAGGCCATCGCCCAGCTCCCCCAACATCACTAGACACTCCATCTTGGAAAACCCTTCCTCTGCCATTTTGTGGTGGGCATGGCTATCAAATCAGATGGCCATTTGAGCATTGATTTTCAATTCCTCTCCCCTTCCCAATGGTGTTAACTTGGCACAGTGACCACCCAATACAAGAACAACTCTCAGTTGGACAGGAGCGCAATGCAAACAGGGCACCGCCTACCTAGTGTGAGCCTAGGGATGAGAGGTCCTGCAGTTGGGACCTGATAAGTAAGAGAGGGGAGGAGACTAAAGTCTAGAGCATAACAGAGAGACCAGGATCCTGGAAATTTCCAGGCAAGAGAGGGAGACGATACCCGGGGCTCAAGTCAGACAAGTGGTCACAAAAAAAAAAGACCCATGAGGCACTCTTTCCCGGCTGGGACTGGTGGGCGGTACTCCCAACTTCCAGATGCTCCACACCAGGTCCAGTCTTCAAACCCTGGTTACCTAGACACCTACTGGATGAGACAACCCCACCTACTGGATAAGAGAAAGAAACAGATCTCTGAGAGTATTTTTTTCTCCTCTTCTTTCTCTTCTACCCTTCTATCATCTGGTCCTCACATCCCCAACATATGTAAAACGAAGAACTCTGCATGAAATAGGACTTTGAGGACTGAGTCACCTGAATAATATAATAAGCTCTTTCTTCTTTTTTTCTTTTTTCCTTTTTTTTCTTTCTTTCTTTCCCTTTTTTCTTTCTTCTTCCTTCACCCTCCATATTATACTATCTTAACATCTTGTATTTTTCTAAAAACATGTGTGTCTGTTTTATGTACTCTACTGTCCTCCCTCATAATTGTCTACCCCAAATTACCTCCAATCTATTCTCCTGCTACAAATCCTCTTCACTAGATTTCTCCTTCACATTTCCTAAGATATATTAACTATATACCCTGACATCTTCTCCCCTCAACATACCGTCCTACACATGAGCCCCAGTTCATTGTCCACCGCCAGAAACTGTAAACTTTTTATGAAACTACTGATTATATTTTAAATAATAATTGAGTCCAACATTTCTGGACATTGAGACTAAACTGTAAATGTTTTAATAACAACAATTTGTTCACAGGTGATCAAAAAGATTGTGCACCATGATCAAGTGGGATTCATCCCAGGGATGCAAGGTCGGTTCAACATATGGAAATCAATAAATGTAATTCATCACATCGGTTGACTTAAACATAAGAATCATATGATTATCTCAATAGATGCAGAAAAAGCATTTGACAAAATACAGCACCCCTTTATGTTCAAAACACTAGAAAAACTAGGGATAACAGGAACATATCTCAACATTGTAAAGGCTATCTACACTAAGCCTCAGGTCAACATCATTCTAGACAGAGAAAAATTGGAAGACATTCCCTCTAAAAACTGGAACAAGACAGGATGCCCTCTTACACCACTTCCATTCAACATAGTTCTTGAAACACTGGCCAGAGCAATTAGACAGATGAAAGAAATCAAAGGGATATGTATAGGAAAGAAGAACTTAAATTAGCACTATTTGCTGACAATATAATTCTATTCCTAGAAGACCCAAAAAACTCCACCAGAAGACTTCTAGAACTAGTAAATGAATTCAGCAAAGTAGCAGGATATAAAATCAACACCCATTAAATTAAAGGCATTTATGTATACCAGTGACAAAGCCCCTGAGAAGGAAATGAAGAAAACTACCCCATTCACAATAACCTCAAAAAAAAAAATAAAAATAAAAATAAGATACTTGGGAATCAACTTAACAAAAGAGGTGAAAGATCTATACAATGAAAACTACAGAACCCTAAAGAGAGAAATCAAAGAAGACCTTAGAAGATGGAAGGATCTACCTTGCTCTGGGATAGGCAGAATTAATATTATCAAAATGACCATACTACCAAAAGCACTATACAGATTTAATGCAATTCCGATCAAAATCCCAATAGCATTCCTCATAGAAATAGAAAAAGCACTCATGAAATCATCTGGAAAAATAAGAGACCTAGAATAGCTAAAGCAATCCTTAGCCGGAGGAGTGAAGCAGGTGGCATCGCTATACCAGACCTTAAACTATACTACAGAGCAATAATAACAAAAACAGCAGGTATTAGAACCAAAACACACTGGTAGACCAATGGTACAAAATAGAGGATGAAGAAACTAACCCACAAAATTACAATTATCTTATATTAGACAAAGGTGTCAAAAACACGCACTGGAGAAAAGACAGCATTTTCAACAAATGGTGCTGGGAAAACTGGAAATCCATATGTAACAAAATGAAATTAAACCCCTAACTCTCACCATGCACAAAACTTAACTCAAAATGAATCAAGGACCTAGGAATTAAACCAGAGACTCTGCGTCTAATCGAAGAAAAAGTAGGCCCTAATCTTCATCATGTGGGATTAGGCCTCAACTTCCTTAATAAGACTCCTATAGTGCAAGAATTAAAACCAAGAATCAATAAATAGGATGGAATCAAACTAAAAAGTTTTTTCTCATCAAAAGAAACAATCTGTGAGGTGAACAGAGAGCCTATATCCTGGGAGCAAATCTTTACTCTTCACATATCAGACAGAGCACTAATCTCTATGGTATAGAAAGAACTCAAAAAGCTAAGCACCGAAAACACAAATAACCCAATCAACAAATGGGCCAAGGACCTGAACAGACACTTCTCAGAAGAGAATATACAATCAATCAACAAATATATGACAAAATGCTCATCAACTCTAGCAATCAGAGAAATGCAAATCAAAACTACTCTAAGATATCATCTCACTCCAGTCAGAATGTCAGCTATTATGAAGACAAACAACAATAAGTGTTGGTAAGGATGTGAGTAAAAAGGTACACTCATACATTGCTGGTGGGACTGCAAATTGGTCCATGGAAAGCAGTGTGGACATTCCTTCGAAGTCTGGGAATGAAACCACCATTTGACTCAGCTATCCCTCTCCTTGGACTATACCCAAAGGATTTAAAAACAGCGTACTACAGGGACACAGCCATATCAATGCTTATAGAAGCATAATTCACAATAGCTAAACTGTGGAGCCAACCTAGATGCCCTTCAGAGGATGAATGGATAAAAAAAAATGTGGCATATATACACAATGGAATTTTACTCAACAATAAAAGACAATTTGCAGGTAAATGGATGGCATCGGAGAAGATAATGCTAAGTGAAGTTATCCAATCCCAAAAAAACAAATGCCCAATGTTTTCTCTGATGTAAGGAGGCTGACTCATAGTGGAGTAGGGAGGGGGAACATGGGACGAACAGATGAATTCTAGATAGGGAAGAGGGGAGGGACAAAAAGAGAGGAGGCAGGGGATTAGCAAGGATGGTGGAATGTGATGGACATCATTATCCAAAGTACATGTATAAAGACACGAATTAGGTGTCCACCTACTTTATATACAAACAGAGATATGAAAAATTGTGGTATATACGTGTAATAAGAATTGTAATGCAAAAAAAAAGTACATGTATAAAGACATGAATTGGCATGAACATATTTTATACAAAGATATGAAAAATTGTGCTCTATATGTGTAATAAGAATTGTAATACATTCAGCTATCATGTATTTTAAAAAATAAAATAAATAATAAAAAAGAATAAATACGAATCTCAAGATACTTATACTGAGAGGGAAAAACATGCAAAAGAGAATAAACCATGTGAGTTGGTTTAGATAAAATCCTGGAAAATCTGTATTATAGGAAGAGAGAGAAGAGTAATGGTTGCCTTGGAATATATGAGATAGGCAGAGGCAAAAGAAGTGGAACCACTACCAAGGCATCTATTACCAAGGAGCATGAGTAAATTTAGGGGGTGATAGAAAATTTCCTGAATTGTGGTGATGGTTTCATAGGAGTGTATGTATGCCAAAATTAATCAAACTACATTTTAAACATATAATTTGAGGGGCGAAAAAGCATACTGAAGTTATTAGAAACTTATAACAAAATCTATTCATAATAATCACTTCTTGGCCTTTTGGCTAAAATCAAATGTAGTATCTGTTCTTATCAGTTTAATACCTGATACGTCCTCATCCGAGGACAATATATTAAATGGATTTTTGGAGCAGGGAGATGGAATAGTAGCTTGTTCCATCCACTCCACGCATAGACCTGGTATTGCAGTACTTCCAGCAACGGTGCGCACTCGCGCGCACGCACACGCACACACACACACACACACACACACACACACACACACACACACACATTCTCTCACAAAATCTATTATAAGCAAAGCATATGTTACTAATGTTGTCAGAACTGAATTTTAGCAAGTGTTTTGGGCTTACTTAAATGGCAAGGATTAGTGAATTGTGCTGACTCGTTATTTGCTTAACCTGACAGATTATGGTGGTTTCAATAAATCATAATAAGCATTTACATGTTAGACTAGATGTTCAAGAATCTAAATCTAGTCAAATTCCAATAGGTTTATAAATCAACATTACAAATCAACACTAAAATACCTCCTATAATTCAACATTAATTGAAAACCTATGAGCAAGGCACTTAAGAATACATTGAAAATATTCATAAATTCTCAGGAAGCTCAAAAAAATGTTAAAAGGAAAAGAAATCTTTAATTATTTGTCTTATGGATTCAGTTTATCTGTTAACAATCACCTTAACACTATTGTAAAGGAGGCCACTAGACAAATGATTGGTTTACTCAATACTACAATACCTATTATTAATAGTAACTTATTTCTTTACAGTTTGCCAAAATATATTATACATAAATAACAAATAGCATAAGTTAATAGAGTATTCTACACATTAAACAGGCAAACTGGGCAAGTAACAACCTCACAGCTTTTCTCTTTTATAAAAATAAATAAAAAGTAATTGCCCATTTCATGAAGCTTATTGAAAAGACCAAAGCAAATAATAGTACATTGTTTTAAATTTGTTGAGAAAAAGGGAATTATCATCATCATAGCCTCAAAAGTGTTATCCTGATTTCAGGAAAACAAATCAAAAGTAGGAAAAAAATTAAAAATAAAACCCAAAAATGTATAAAGCCTGGCAGGTGAAAACATTAAAAACACCACAAGGAAAAAAATAAAATAAAAAATGTAACTCCATAACCCTTTCAGCAGCAACAGAAGCTGGTATTAGCTAATTTGATGATTAATCTCTCACATAAGTGAATAATAAAGAGTTCCAACTGGATTTTCTCTCTAAAGCTAGTAAAGTTTCTTTCTAAGAGCTCCTTTGCAAGTGTTTCTTTCTTTTCTTTCTTTTTTCTTTACCTTCTTTCCGTTTCAGTACTAGAGATTAACCCAGGGTCTCATGCATGCTAAACAGGCATCCTACCACTGAGGTATATCCCCAACCCTCCTTTGCAAATATTCTAATAAATGATGTCATAGATAAGAACCTCATGCAGTCACAGGAATCATTCAATCAAATATATTAAATACATTCATGTATAAAGTTCAAAGAGTTTAAGTGAATTTCACGAGGTAAAACAGGTAATGGCAAGAATCTTCCACTAAATCCTAATAGAAAAGATCATTTCTCATCAGACCTGTTTTCCAAATTAGACCTATAGTCAACAGCCTCAGTTTAAGGATCAAGCCTCTCAAGTCAATTTCATTGAGTTTGGACTTGTAATACATCTCTAATCAATATGGTACTAGCAATTTAATTTCATAAAATTCTAGGTAAGAAAGAAAGAATATAGAAATATTATAAACCTTTTGTTTTGTTTTGTTTTAATTTACCTGGTCAAACTTCTGTTAACATTTGGGTAGTTCACATTAGTAAGAAAACAACAACATGCTATAACATAACTGAAGAAAATGTCTATTTGAGCATTTATAACATTTTTAAGTTTCTAAACCGTTAATCTGTCTACACATAATAGTTTAATTTCAGAAACAAATGTTTTGATTAATAAATGTATTTGCCTCATCTTTTTATTTTTTTAATTTTTTTTTTCTTTTTGCAGTTCTCAGGGTTGAACCCAGGGCCTTGGCACATGCTAGACAAGCACTCTATCCTAGGCTACATCCTCAGCCTCTTGTCATTTTAATGTGCAGCTACACTATTAAGAAATAATTTATCCCAGGGCTTGGGAGGCTGAGGCAGGAGGATCACGAGTTCAAAGACAGCCTCAGAAAAAGATGCTAAGTAATTCAGTGAGACCCTGTCTCTAAATAAAATACAAAATAGGGCTGGGGATGTGGCTCAGTGGCCAAGTACCCCTGAGTTCAAATCCTTGGTACCAAAAAATAATAACAATAAGTTAGATATTATTTTATAAAAAGTTGCTATTGATACTCTTCTATTTATGACTAGCATATCAATTCCATTCTAAATCTAAAGAATAAAAAACTAAAACAATGCACTTACGTCATTACTTCTTTAAGTGATCCAATAGCTTTTTCTAAAGTGCTTTTGTCAGGATTTTCATCAGCTGTATGCTTCTTAAGATCTATAAAAATAAAATGGCTGTTTCATAATTTTAAAAAATTCAATGGTTTCCGATCCAAGACTTAAAAATGTGGTCAATCTTGATATAGCCTGATTGTTTTAAAAAATAACATCTACCCTTCACTTAAAAAAAAAAAAAAAAAAGGTTTAAGCAATATTCCTTAACAAGCTTTTTCTTTTACACTTCACAATCAGGTATCCATACTTTTTTATTGACTAAATTTTTAGAAAATGTCACACTGATTTTCTTATTGAACTGTCTCAATTCCCTTCTAGTAACACTTGGGGACTAGTAGTAGAAGTTCATACTTCTCTTCTAGTAATACTTGGGGACTCCTAGTAGAAGTTCATACACATTGACTCTTTTTTATCCAGGTTGCTTATTGTGTTCCTTGTGCCATCCTTGGCACATTCTTACCACATCTATGTTCAATCTCATACCATGTCCACCCAATCTTTTATGTGGACTAATAAGACAAAAGGCTTACAGATCACATTCATTTTAGTCATGACAACATTTGATAAATTTCTACAAGTACTTAATGCAATAAAATTGAGATATGCAAATTGGGAAAAAAATCACAGCTTGAGAAACTTGAAGGTTTGTTTATATACTGACATTATAATTTGTAAAACAGGATAGGTTTTAAAGAGGGGGGGATTTTATAAGCTGGTAATTCTCAAATACATTAGATAATCACAATGAAAACAAAAATCAACTTTTTACAATTAGTACTTTACCTCTTACTAACCAAAACATTTTACAGAAAAAAACACAGATTAAACAGTCACAAAAGTCAGCCTCCTTCTCTGCTGTACATATTACTATAAACTTAGGAATCAAAATTCTTTATTGCAAATTTTTTGTTTGTAATTTAGCCTTACACTTTAATTTTTTTAATGTAATAAAAGGGAAATACTGGGGAATGATATTAGCCAAATTGTACTGTTATATTGTATACATGTATGATTATATAATAACAAATCCCACCATTATGTACAACTATAACATATCAATTAAAAATGGGAAAAAAATTTATAAGCCCAAAAAATAAAAAATAAAACCAAAAAAGTAATAAAAACTGGCACTGTCTTAAAACTACTCACTACTTTAGTCTGCTGAATGTAGAAGAATAAAATATATATATGTATACACACTCCCACCCACATTCATATACATACTTTTTTTTAACCAAAGGTAAAATTTATTCATAAAAAATCTTTGATGTCCAACTTTCTTCTACTGATATCTATAGTTCTAAAATAAATAGATACAGCTTTGAACAATATAAGGAAAAATAAGAAAGTATAAGACCAAACATAAGAAATTTAACTAAAAATTTGGGACATATGTATCATCCCTTGCCTTTTAATTTTGTGGGTGAATTTTGTGGTACTTAAATATAAATTGATTTTGAATTAGTGACACACCATGAAATACAAGAAGATTTTTAAGTGGAAAGAAAAAGGATAAAATATTAGTCAACATAAGTAATTTCAGAACAAATAAAGTATTTCAGGTACTAAACTTAATTTTTATAGCATCTGTAATTTTTTTGTTTTGTTTTTTCTCTATTGTTATCCTTTCCTGTCATTTATTATGATTATACATTTATCTGTCTTCCTTGCTAGCCTGTGAGCTCCTGAGATATAGTATCTTCCTAATATTTGCAAGTGCTTTTTAAAGTTATCCATAAAGATGCTTTCTATATAAAAGATATATAAACTTCAATTCTCAAGTATAAGAAAATCTGAAAAGAAGAATTTCAACTGTTTTAGAAAAGTCAGTTCCATGAAAATACATGAAGTAATCTGAAAACAGTCCAGACAAGTACCATTTAAAAGTAATGCAACACTGGGTAACCTCTGTACTGGTCGAATGAGAAGTTCAACAAGGCTTTGCCGTCCACATTCTGGTTTAGCTTGATTTATCTGAAAGGAATTAATTTATTCATTAAGTTTTCTTCAACGATTAGACATCTTACATTTATTAGATTAGATCTGATCATAATTGTCCCAGATAAGAACTAATGGAGAAGACATGGGATCTCTGGAAAATCACTGTGGATAATAATCTTCCAGGAACTGAAATTTCCTCTTGGCCATCAAAGGTTAACATATTTTAAGGAAGTGAGTTCTTCTATAATCCTCTATATATCCCATCTTAATTTTCTCTTACATCTACATTTTAAACCAAAAAAAAGTTTTAAAATATTAAGTATGCTGGTACATTAGATAAACATATAAGGCACAGGTGAGGAAAGGCAACCATTAAAGGCAAAATGATGTCTCACTGGAAAATTGCTAGGTATTTTGAGAGTTAAAACAAGTATAATTTTTTTCTTTTTAAATAGCCATATATAACATCCTCATTTGCTCATCTGCCTTTTGTGCTCTACTACTTAATATATCAAATCTTCTGAAACAAAAAATATTTGTCACTTATACGGACAACTAAAATTAACAGACAATATTAGAGTGCTCTTATATGTAGGTAATTTTACTTAAATTATAATTTAATGAATTCCTTCAGAAATGATTCTGATTTTTATTTGAAAGATATAAAAATTACCTTGAGAAATGCATGAAATCTGGGTTTCTGTTTTTCACATTTAATAATAGTATCCTTGCTCATTTCAAAGAAGTTTACAAAGGGAGGGTAGGTTTTTACCAAATCTTTTGACTAGGAACAATGGAAAAGAATCATTAATTTGTTATGCATATCACTTTTAGACAATGAAACTTAAGGTCAAATAATCCAGTCACAGTCTGACATCTTGAATGTAAAGGGAAAGTGTTTAAAGTAAGTTTCTTCAAGTAAGTTTCTTCACAAATTAAATACAGAAATTCATCTTCTAAACTTCCCAGTAAAGAGAGTTAATTGCTAAACAAAGTACATTAACTTGTAATTTTAGAAAATTGAAAACCAAACAGAAGCAAAAGTATATTAAATCTTATCATACTTACACAAATATAACAAAGAAAACTTTAAAACTTAACAAATTTTTAGAATATATGAAAAAATAGAATTGATCTACAGAAAATCTAAAAGCATGCTATATTATTTATAGAAGATTCCAAAACACCATTAAAATACCAACTATATTACCCAAAAATGCAAATGAGAAAAGGAAAACTATCCTGAGACAAGTAGGTATCAAAAAAGATACATGGTAATGATTTGCATATGTGGATTCTTAATCAACCAGGAAAAAAACTTCTAAGAGGGGCTGGGGTTGTGGCTCAGCACTGGAGTGCTCACCTAGCATGCAGGAGGCACTGGGTTCGACCCTCAGCACCACATAAAAATAAATAAATAAAATAAAGGTATTGTGTCCAACTGCAACTAAAAAAAATTTTAAAAAGAACTTTTAAGAGACTATATGCTAAGGAAGAAGTTAAAGAGAGTCCTTAGAAAACAGAAGTACATGTGCCAGTACTCAAGGCACTGACTTGTAATTCCTATTCAAAGAAATTTTTTAAAAAAATTATACAGTAAATCCTATTCACAGCACCTCACCAAAATTATTTTAATTTTATAAGCAACCTAGGGAGTTCTTACTCTAATAAAGAAGCAATTCATTAGAAACCTTTAAACAGAAATAAACATAATGACAAACAAAAGTGACACCAACTAAGAAAAAAACAATAAAAATTTAACATTTTCAAAAACTCATGAATCTGTGACCATTAGAAAGAGCAAATAACATAAAGTAAAATCTAGTGCAGTGCCACAAGTAGGGTTCTAACAATGATCATGTGTTAAGTCATACATAGAAAACATGTTAGAAGTCAAGAAAAATTCCGATATATTTAATAAACATAATCATGTCAATTTTAAAACATCTCACATTTCAAAAAGTAAATTTCCCTCTTTGCCAGTTCCTGATAATACTTCAATCTGAAAATTTTTTAAAAGGAAGAAACTACTTACATATTTAAGAAAGATATCACCAATGCTTTTGCTCTCATCCCAATTAATTATAAGGTCTTCAAGATCATCCTGAAATAGCACAGATTGGAACATTTAAAATCAAACTTGACACCTCCTTATTGGGAAAAAGCACTCCAAAAAATGTTTTAACTTAATGTATAAAAATAGTTCATACTTTGTTCTTCTCCTCAATAAGGAATTTTTTGTCTACAAAGAAAACATCCTTTGAAAAATAATTAAGAAAATATAAATAGTATCAGTCAATAAGACAAAACCTAACTTCTCAAAATGTTATCACATTCAATCTTTTCTTATTAACTATAAAGCTAACTAGTGGTGCTATTAATTAGAAAACTACATTTAATCCTGCTGCCGAAGCATGTTATTTAATATAAATTGACACATAAGGTTAACATGTCTATAATCCCAGAGACTCAGGTGACTAAGGTACGAAGATCTCAAGTTTGGGGCCAACCTGGACAATTTAGCAAGCATGTCTCAAAATAGAATTTTTAAAAATCTGGACATGTTGTTCAGTAATAGAGTACTTGCCTACCATGTGCAAGCCCTTGGTTCAAACCACAAGGACAACCAAAAAACAAAACAAATTTTACTGACGGGGTCAGATGATAAATATTTTATTTATTTTTTTAGATCCTTTTAATTATACATCATATTAGGGTTCATTTTTAAATAATTATATAAGGATGGAATATAATTTGCTCTAATTCAGTACTATTTCCTTTTTCCCTTTCTTCTACTCTACTGATTTTCCTGCTATCTATTTAAAAGTTTGGGTTTTCCTTTTTGTTGTTATTTCTTTGTTTGTTTGTTTTTAATTAGTGCCTTGCAAATATACACATGAAGGATAGATTCACTTTGGTATATTCATACATGTACCCTGGAAAGTTAGGTGAGATTCATTTCACCATACTTCCCTTTTCCCATCCAGATGGTAAATATTTTAAGGCTTGCAGGCCATATGGTTTCTGTCACAACTCTTCAGCTCTATAGAGTAAAAGCAGCCATACACAATATTCAAACAAATGAACGTGGCTATGTGCTAATAAGACTTCCTTTATTTAAAAAAACGATCAGGCTGGAGTTGGTTCATAAACCACAGTTTGCTAATTTCTGGTCTACAAAATTCCTCACAGTAATTCTAAAATGTTACATTCTTGAAAATTTTAGAAAATATTCTAAAGCTTTATAAGATAATAAAACAAATTAAACAATTAAATGAAATGCCAAGAAATGACATTATCTAAATTAAAATTCTAAGTGATTTTAAAGTAAAAATCAATTAAGAGACTCTTCTACCAGCTGTTCTCCACTTGTCATCCAAAGGAGCCAGTGGTGCATGCCTATAATCCCAGTGGCCAAGGAGGCTAAGACAAGAGGATCACAAGTTTAAAGCCAGCCTCAGCAAAAGCAAGGGGCTAAGAACTCAGTGAGACTCTGTCTCTACATAAAGTACAAAATAGGGCTGGGGAGGTGGCTCAGTGGCGAGTGCCCCAGAGTTAGATCCCAGGTACCCCGCCCACCACAAACAAACAAACAAAAAACACCCTAGGAAACAATTTCAGTGGGATCCATGAGATTAAAACTATTTTCATTTAGTAATACTAAGGCATTATTCGACTACTTCACTCATATTCTCTTACAAGTATATAGTTTTCTAGAAGCTACATGATGTGATATTCCAACAGACTGAATGAATGCAGAAGGAAATATGATAACTCATCTTCGTTTAAAGCCAAATAGTAAATAAAATACAAATAATGTAAAACATCACCACTCTTCTCAATAATCAATTCCTTGAAAATTGATTTTCATAAAGAATATATTATTTATGTAACCAGATAATCTATTACTATTATTTTAAATGAATTAATATATTTTAAAATTAGGTATCCTACATTTAAAAAAAAAAGACAAACTATAAGCCCTCACCTCAAGGTAAACAACTTTTAGAAGAAAATATAAGAGGATATATTTAAAATCTTGGATTAGGAACAACTTCAAAATTTAAAACTTTTGTACTTTAAAATAACTTATATCCAGAATTTACAAATGCTTACAACTCATTAAGAGGAAAAATAACCCAAAGAATGGGCAATAGATCTAAGCAGATATTTCACCAAAGATGATATTCAAATTGCTAGTAAGGCAAGCTGAAATGGTATTCAATGCCATTAATCACAAAGGAAATGCCAATTACAACCATAAGAGATTCCACTTCACTATTAGGATTGTTCTAATTTAGAAAAATAAAATAAAGATAATACTAAGTATTGATGAGAATGTGGAAAATTAATGGAATGAAAACAAAAATAATGGAAAATCCTGGCAATTTCTCACAATCTTAAATATAAAATTACCCAGTAATTCTCCTTTTAAGTATCTACTCAGATTTGCAAACAATGATCCCAGTAATATTATTCATAATCACCCAAACTTGGAAATAACATAAATGTGCGTTAACTGGTAAATAATTTTTTTAAAAAAAAATCTGTCATAATGAATATAATGAAACATCCTTTTGTCATAAAATGAAATAAACTAACATGAACAACATATACAAACCTGAAAAAAATGATAAGTAGGAGCAAGACCTAAGAGATCATAAACTATATAAATGCATTTACATGAAATATCTAAGAAAAGACAAATTCATAGCTAAGAAAAGACAAATTCATGTCTAAGAAAAGACAAATTCATCTGGAAATCCTGGAATTCTTCACTAAAGGAAAATGTTTAAGAAGAAAATAATACTGTCTTACATGGTTTGGGCATTTATCAGCCTAAACAGAGAAATAAATTAAATGACCTCTAGGTCCCTTACAGCTGTATTTATTTTCAAATATATTCAAACTCAAACAAACCTACATAACCCAAGAACAATGACAGTAAAAAAGTAAAATTAGTACTAGGAATCACATTTCTATAGAAAAGATTTCATAAAGCCTTAACTCCTATTTTTAGTATTAATCGAAATCAAAAGATAAACAACAAATATTAATAAGGCACTAGAACAAAGGGGCAACCGATTGAAAGAAACAAATGAGGTAATAAGAAGTTTTCAAAACAAAATTTATTAAGATAACTAAAAGATCACAATAATATACCCTATCCAAAAAAAAAGAAAAAAGAAATACTACCAACCTAAAGGATTCAAATTTACCTTTATCTTAGTGTGTACATCAAAGATATCTGGGATGCTACCAAAAATAGTCTTAATCTCTTCTGGTGCAAGGATAGGCCCACCACGCTGTCCTTCCTCTTCCAAGGGTACCTGAAATAACTAAATGAAGAAAAGTGCTAGTTAAAATAGATTGTAGGGAAGGAACAAAAGGTAAAATACAGATAGTGGTAAAGAGGGACAAGATGTTGATGTGAAGAAAAATAGTAATAATAAATACTTTCCCTAAATTCGAGACATTTTTTCTCATAACATTTCTATTCACTTACTTATATACTTATATATGTATATGTGTGTGTGTATATATACACCCTCGTCAGGAAATGTTATCTTACCTTAGAAACTAATAATGTTATCACGGTTTTATAAAATGAAATTAAAATTGACAAGAATAATTTCTACTTCTTTATTCAACATAAAAAAGAAATCAATAACCAATCATTTCCAGACATATAGTTAATATGAAGCATTAAATGTTTTAGAGACTGTAGTATAAAAACTTGATGTAAGGGAAAACTGAATTTGATGCTAGAAGATCTATTTGTGTCCATGTTGTTGCTTGTATCAATTCAAAATTATAAAAGGAAAAAATCTCCAAGAACTAATAAATGTATTTTCAAAGATTGAAGGATACAAGGGCAGACATATGTACATACACACACACGCCTTAACTATAATATACAAGTAATATACAAAAAAATTTAAAAACAGTAACATTTATAACAAGAAATTAACATACTGAGGTGTAAATATTATAAGACAAATAATTCTAAAAATTTCAAAAAGCTGATAAAAGAAAAGGAGCTAAAAAAAAGAAGACATACAGTCATGGATTCAAAGACTCAACCCAGTAAAAATGTCAATTCTCCTACCAATTCACCTATGGATTTTAAGCACATGCCCATCAAGGACATTTTGTAGATACAGAAAATCTGATCCTAAATATTTCTTTGTAAATGCAAAGAAACATCTTATTAAAAAGCTATACTATTCAAGACTGTGTGATATTGTGAAAGGAAAAACACAGATCAATAAAAGAGAATTAAGGTCAGAAAAAACACCCTATGCAAATATGGCCAAGTAATTTTAGGGAAGGGTGCAAAACATTTCAATAGAAGGAAAGGAGAATAATCTTTCAACAAATGGTATTAGAACACCATTTTACTATAGCCACAAATGAACATCAGCCTAAATATAACATCTTATATGAAAATTATCTCAAAATGGATCGGAGACCTAAAAACTGTGAGATATTTAGAAAAGAACACAGAAGAAAATCTTCATGATTTAGTTTAAGTAGAGTTCTTAGACATGACCTCAAAAGCATTACTTATAAATGAAAAACTCATAAACTGGACTCAAATTCAATAAAAATGTAAAACTTTCTCAGCAAAAGACATTTAACAAAATTAAAGACATGCTATGGACTATGAATATTTACAAATCACATACCTAACAAAGGACTAATATCTAAAATATATAAAGAATCTAAAAAAAAAAAAAAAAAAAGAATCTAAAAACTCAGGAAGAAGTAGGCCAATTTAAAAATAGGCAAAAAAAAAAGTGAAGTTATTTTTATGAAAATAGATAAAGATGTCAAGTACAAGAATAGATGTTCAAGATCATTACTCATTATGGAAATGAAAACTAATGTCACAATGAGATAACACCACATACCTAATAAAATGCTAAAATTAAAAAAATACTGATACTGTCACACTCCTATAATCCCATCTCCTTAGCTGAGAGGCTGAGGCAGAAGGATTACAAATTGAAGGCCAGTCTTGGCAACACAGCAAGACCCTGTCTCAGATTTTTAAAAAGCTGTTGATATAGCTCAATGGTAAAGTGTCCCTGTGTTCAATCCCCAGCAAGAGGATGGGGAAGGGAGGTGAACAGACACAGAGACAAGAACTGATCCTTTCAAGCACTGGTAAGGATATGAGCATTAGAACTAACATACATTGAATGCAAAACTATATAGCACCTCTGGAAAAACATTTGTCTGTTTCTTAAAATGTTAAACATTTCTTACCAAATGATCCAACAACCCCACTCCTGAGTATTTACCCAAGAGAAATGAAAACTCATGTTCATATAAAACCTATACATAAAGATTGATGAAAGCTCTATTCATAATCTCCAAAAATGGAAATACCACAATATCAGCTGCAAATGAATACAACTACTCTGGAAAACAGTATGGATTTTGCAAAAAACTAGGAATGGTACAACCACATGACCCAGCTGTCCCACTTCTTGGTATTTATCCAAAAGATCTAATAACAGCCTACTATAGCAATACAGCCACTTTAATGTTGACAGCAGCACAATTCACAACAGCCAAATTATGGAATCACCCAGATGCCTGTCAATAAATGAATAGATTCAGAAAATGTGGTATAGATATACAATGGAGTTCTACTCAGCCATAAAGAAGAATGAAATAATTATATTTACCAGTAAATGGATAGAAATGGGGAAAAACAGGCTTAATGAAACAAACCACACTCAGAAAATGAAGAGTCAAATATTTTCTCTCATATGCAGAAGCCAGAGCTAGAGTAAGACAAGGGAAAGAAGGCAGTTGGTAAAGGGATTGAACACCATAAAGACATAGGGAAGATCAGTGGAATAAGTAAAAGAATGAGGAAGGAAGGGAAAGAAAAGTGGAATGAATGCAACAAGATATATAAAGGTACTAAAGGGAATATCACCTTTATGTATATGTAGAAAAAAGAAAGTTTCCTACAGTACAGGGAGAATAAGGGGAGGGAAGGCTGGGAAAAGTAGAGTGTGGAAATTGGGATTGAAATCAAATTCCTCAGGGCTGTGGATATAGCTCAGTTGGTAGAGTGCTAGCCTCACATGCACAAGGCCCTGAGTTCAATCCCCAACACCATAAAAAAAAAAGTATTTGAAACCAAGTTCCTTGCATGTATGATTTTGTCAAGATGAAATTAACTCATGTACTATGTAAATTATAGTGCTCTAATAAAATTAAAAAAAAAAAAGCTAGGGCTGGGGTTGTAGATCAGTGATAGAGTGCTTGCTTAGAACATGTGAGGCACTGGGTTCAATCTTTGGCACCACATAAAAATAAATAAATAAATAAAGTCATTGTGTCTATCTACAATTAAATATATATAAAGAAGCCAGCCTCATTAGGTTGTATGCCGTATGATTCCACTTACATGACATTCTCAAAAAATATGAAAATTGCAATGATGAAAAAGAGACTGGCTGGGAGAGGCACAAAGGTGTGACTTATAAAGGAACAGTATCAAGGAACTTTTGGAGAATGAAAAAATGTTCTACAGCCTAATTGTGGATACACAAATATTCATGTGTTAAAATTTATAGAACTGCATATTTCCCCAACAAAACAAAAATTTTAAAAGGTCAATTGTTCTTTCAAAGTAAGCAAAATAATAATAATGTATTATTGGGCTCTTAATATATAGAGAGGTAAAATGAATGACCATAATAACACAAAGAACTGAAGGGACTGACTAGAAGTAAAACACACACATGGGAAAAAAAGTAAACTATAAATACCTGAAGATTAAGAGCTATTACTATTTTTTTTAAAAAAAAAAAAAGAAAGGTATGAAGTCAGTAATCTATCAACTGAGGATATAAAAATCAGTAATTTAAGCTTCCACTAGAAAGTGAAAATCAAATTGAATCCAAAGAGAAGAAGTAAAAATTCGAGCAGAAATCAATAAAATTGAAGATAATAACTCAGTAAAGAAAAAAAAAAATCAACAAAACCTGAAGGTGGTTCTTTGAAAAGACAAATAAAATCAGTAATTGTCTAGCCAGGGTAACTAAGGAAAAAAGAGGACACAAATTACTAATATTAAAAAAGCCTATTTAGTTTCTTTGCCTATTGATTGGGTTGTTGTTTTTGTTGTTATTGTTTTAATATTATTTTTTGGTATAGATGGACACAACACGATGCGTTTTATTTTTTTTATGTGGTGCTGAGGATAGAACCCTTGTCCCGCCCGTGCTAGGTGAGCACTCTACCACTGAGCCATAATCCCAGCTCCTTGTTTTGTTATTTAATGTTAAGTTTTTTGAGTTATTTGTATATCCTGGATATAAATGCCCTATCTGAGAGCAGTTGAGATTTTCTCCCATTCTGTAAGTTCTTTCTTCATGCTTTTGATTGTTTCCTTTGCTGTGAAGAAGCTTTTTAATGATTTCTGGGTTTACTTCCTACATATCAGGAGTCTTGTTAAGGAATTCAGTTCCTGAACCAACATTTGGAGTGCTGGGTCTACATTTTCTTTTAGCAGGAGCAGGGTTTCTGGTCTAATTCCTAAGTCTTTGATCTACTTTGAGTTCAGTAGTGTGCAGGGTGAGAGATTGGGGTTAAATTTCATTCTACTATATATGGATTTCCAGGTTTTTTTCAGTGCCATTTGTTAAAAAGGATCTCTTTTCTCCCATGTATGTTTCTGGCACCTTGCCAAATATGAGACGACTGTATTTATGTGGGTTTGTCTGTTTCTTCTATTCTATTCCATTGGCCTTCATGCCTGTTTTGGTGCTAATAACTATGCTGTTTTTGTTACTATAGCTCTGTAGTATAAACAAATAACCCAACCAATAAATGGGCAAAGGAACTAAACATAAAATTCTCAAAAGAAGAAATATAGTCAACAAATATGCAAGAAAATGTTCAACATCTCTAGCAATTAGAGAAATGCAAATATAAACAACACTGAGATTTCATCTCACTCCAGTCAAAACAGCAATTATCAGGAACACAAGCAACAATAAAGTTGGTAAGGATGTGGGGAAAGGGATACACTCATACATTATGGTGGGATGACAAAGTGGTACAACCACTCTGGAAAGCAGTATGGATTCCTCAGAAAACTTGGAACAGAACCACGATTTGACCCAGTCATCCCACTCCCCGGTATATATACAAAGGCGTTAAAATCAGCATACTACAGTTGACAAAGCCACATCAATGTTTATAGCAAACAATTCACAATAACTAAGCTATGGAGCCAACTTAGGTGCCCTTCAAAAGATTATAGAAAATGTGGTATATATGCACAATAGAGTATTACTTAGCCATAAAGAATGACTTTACAACACTTGCCAGTAAATAGATGGATCTACATACAGTCTGTCATGCTAAATGAAATAAACTAGTCACAAAAAGCCAAAAGTTGAATATTTCCTCTGATATGTAAAAGCTAATTCACAATTGGGGTGGGGGGATGGTAAAAAATGTTCAGCATCTCCAGCAATTAGAGAAATGCAAATCAAAACTACTCTAAGATTTCATTTCACTCCAGTCAGAAAGGCAGCTATTAAGAATACAAACAATAATAAGTGTTGGTGAGGATGTGGGAGAAAAGGTATACTCATACATTGCTGGTGGGACTGTAAATTGGAGTAACCAATCTGGAAAGCAGTATGTAGACTCCCTGGAAAATTGGGAATGGAATTACCATTTGACCCAGCTATCCCACTCCTCGGTTTATACCCAAAGGACGTAAAAGCAGCATACCACAGTGAGGAAGCCACAATTCACAATAACTAAATTGTGGAACCAACCTAGATGTGGTATATATACACAATGGAATTTTACTCAGAATTAAAAGAAAAAAATCATTGCATTTGCAGGTAAATGGATGAAGTTGGAGAATATCATGCTAAGTGAAGTAGGCCAATTCCCAAAAATCAAAGGTTGAATGTTTTCTCTGATATGTGGATGCTGCTCCATAATAGGGGTGGGGGGAAGCATGGGAGGAATGGGGAAATTTAGATAGGGCAAAGGGGAGGGAGGGGAAGGGAGGGGGCAAAAAAAAAAAGGCTGGGTGGTTAAAAAAGAGTTTTGTGGAATAGAAAAAGGGGAATGAAGGGAAGGGAAGAGGAATGAGAAAAGGAAAGACAATAGAAGGAACTTGACTTAACTTTCCTATATACATATGTGAATACACCACAGTGAATCTCACCATCAAGTACATCCACAAGAAATTATTTTTAAAAAAATAACTAGGATAAATGGCAGAAAGATCAGTAGAGTAGAGGAAAGGGAGCAAGAAATGGAGCAGTGGAGGGGAATGGAAGGTATTAAGGACTAAATTAGAATAAGATGTATTCCATGTTTTTACCATTATGTTAAAATGCATTCTGTTATATATCACTAAAAAGTACCAATTAAAAAAAGAAAAATACAGGGAGGAGGAAGATGCGCCAGGCGCCCAGCCAGACAGGAGGAGGAAGTCCGGCCCCGCCCCGAGTGCTAGTCCAGAGGAAGCCCATCAACCCTTAAAACCCATCAAGTTCTGCGGCTGATCCAGGTACCCAGTTTCCAACTCCCCCACCCTTAGCTGCGATAACTCAAAATATTTCCCACAAGCTTTTGGGGGTTGTAGCTATCAACGCAAAACAACAACTGTACAGGCACCTGGTTTCTACCTCAGAGACTAGAGGAGGGAAGATACAGGTGGAAGCTCATTTCCTTTCACACTGGCTACACTCACCACCCTGAATACAGAGCCTCAAGCTAGGAATAGACAACGCGACCTACTGGAAGCAAGGAAAACAGTGTTCTGAGAGACTTTTTTTTTTTTCTCTTTCTTTCTCTTTTCTTCTCTCTCTTCCACAACTTCAGCATATGTGAAACCAAGAACTGAGCATGAACAACCGAATTACCAAAGTAATACAATATAGAGGAACTGCATATACCCCACCTCCCCCCCATTTTTTTTCTTTATTTCTATCTTACTTCCCTTTTCCTTCTCTTATTTCTCTTTTCTTCCTTGTTATCTTTTTTCTTTTTTTTTTATTCGAATTCTCTCTATCCCACTTTCAACCTCCTAACTTTTGCTATCTGTACATAGGGTAACTATCTAAATAGAGATGTTGAGTCAATACATTCTTCCATAAATTACCAGTCTAGTGGTTAGAGTTCTCCAAAGGTGCTAAGTTAGTTTAACCTCATACCCTCACTCCTTTCCCTCTAAGTATAACATCCTTCGTCTGAAATTAGGTTTTCTATATGCCACCAGATATGGTATGCCTTTTATGAAACTAATGAATATATTCTTAAGTAATAATTAAAACCAATATCTATAGTCATAGAATCTAACTATAAATGTATTAATAATGAAAACTTGTGCTTAGATAATGTACTGTTGATATTGGGATGTGTTAATATTGTCTTTCTCTGCAAAAGAGGGATTTTAGAGCTATACAAGAACAATACAAATATATAAGGGGAAAAACATTAGCACAACAGTTTCACAAAGCTAGAAAAAAATCATGAGCAGTATGAAAAGACAAGGAAAGAAAGGACCACAAACAAAACAGGTCAATTCAACATTAGATGAGGTAACATCTGCAGCTGATGGAATGTCAGACAAAGAGTTCAGGATATACATGCTTCAGATGATCTGGAGTCTCAAGGAAGACTTTATACATCAAATTCAGACAATGAAAAATCACTTTGACAATGAATTACATAAACAAATCCAAGAAGCAAAAGATCAACTCTATAGGGAGATAGAGGATATAAAAAACAAATAAACAGAAATCCTGGAAATGCAGGAAACAATAAACCAAATTAAAAACTCAAATGAAAGTATTACCAGCAGAGTAGAACACTGCTGGTAGAGAACTTCAGACAACGAAGACGAAGTTTTTCAACTTGAAAAGAACATAGACGGCTCAGCGAGAATGTTAAGAAATAATGAGCAGAACATACAAGAATTATGGGATAACATCAAGAAACCAAACCTAAGAGTTATTGGGATACAAGAGGGTACAGAGGTCCAAATCAAGGGAATGAGCAATCTATTCAATGAAATAATACTAGAAAACTTCCCAGACTTAAAGAATGAAAAAGAAATCCAAATACTAGAAGCCTACAGGACACCGAATGTACAAAATCATGAGAGATCCACACAAAGACACATAATAATGAAGATGCCCAATATACAGAATAAGGAGAGAATCTTAAAAGCCACAAGAGAGAGGAAGCAGATTACATTTAAGAGGTAAACCAATCAGGATAACTGCTGATCTTTCAACACAGACTCTGAAAGCTAGAAGATCCTGGAATAACATATTTCAAACGCTGAAAGAAAAAAGGGTTCCAACCAAGAATCATGTATCCAGCGAAATTAAGCTTCAGGATTGAAGATGAAATAAAAATCTTCCATGATAAACAAAAGTTAAAAGAATTTGCAGCTAGAAAACCAGCTCTTCAAAACATCCTTGGCAAAACATTACAGGAAGAGGAAATGAAAAATAACAATGAAAACCAACAGCGGAGGTAGTATAGTAAAGGAAAAATTAAGCATAGAGGAAAAACAAATCATGTTAAGTATCATACACAACCAAATATGGCTGGAAATACAAACCATATCTCAATAGTAACCCTAAATGTTAATGGATTAAATGCACCAATCAAAAGACATAGGCTAGAAGAATGGATTAAAAACAAAGATCCAACAATATGCTGCCTACAGGAGACTCATCTGATAGAAAAAGACATACACAGACTGAAGGTGAAAGGTTGGGAAAAATCATATCACTAATACGTACCCCAGAAGCAAGCAGGGATGTCAATACTTGTATCAAATAAAATAGACTTCAAGCCAAAGTTAATGAAAAGGGATAAACAAGGACACTACATACTGCTCAAGGGAACCATACACCAACAAGACTTGACGATCATTAATATATATGCTCCAAACAATGGTGCAGCTACGTTCATCAAACAAACTCTTCTCAAGTTCAAGAGTCTAATAGACCACAACACAATAATCATGGGAGATTTTAACACACTTCTCTCACCAATGGACAGATCTTCCAAACAAAAGTTGAATAAAGAAACCATAGAGCTCAATAATACAATTAATAATTTAGACTTAATTGATATGTACAGAATATACCACCCAACATCAAGCAGATACACTTTCTTCTCAGCAGCACATGGATCCTTCTCAAAAACAGACCATATATTATGTCACAGGGCAAATCTTAGCAATTACAAAAGAGTTGAGATACTACCATGCATTTTATCTGATCATAATGGAATGAAATTGGAAATCAATAATGAGAAAGGAAAAATCCTACATCACATGGAGATTAAATAATATGCTACTGAATGAACAAAGGGTTACAGAAGACATCAAAGAGGAAATTAAAAAATTCTTAGAGGTATACGAAAACTCAGATAAAACATATCGAAATCTCTGGGACACTATGAAAGCAATTCTAAGAGGAAAATTCATTTCATGGAGTTCATTCCTTAAAAAGAAAGAAAAGCCAACAAATAAATGACCTCACACTACACCTCGAAGCCTTAGAAAAAGAAGAACAAATCAACAGCAAATACAATAGAAGGCAAGAAATAATTAAAATTAGAGCTGAAATCAATGAAATCGAAACAAAAGAAACAATCGAAAAAATTGACAAAACTAAAAGTTGGTTCTTTGAAAAAATAAATAAGATTGATAGACCACTAGCCACGCTAATAAAGAGAAGAAGAGAGAGATCCCAAATTACTAGCTTACGGGATGAAAAAGGCAACATCACAACAGACAATTCAGACATACAGAAGATAATTAGAAATTATTTTGAAACCCTATACTCTAATAAAATAGAAGATAGTGAAGTCAGTCATCGATTAATTCCTTAAGACATATGAACTACCCAGAATGAATCAGGAAGATATAAACAACCTAAACAGACCAATATCAAGTGAAGAAATAGAAGTAGCCATCAAAAGACTACCAACCAAGAAAAGCCCAGGACCGGATGAATATACAGCAGAGTTTTACAAGAACTTTAAAGAAGAACTAATACCAATACTCCACAATCTATTTCAGGAGATAGAAAAAAAGGGAGAGGGTACCGCGAGCTGGCTCTGTGAATCCCAGCCGGCGCAGGGCACACGCTGCATTGTTCTTGAGAACCATTGCTGCCCGCCTGGACCCCCGCGGGCGGGCCCTGTGAACCCAAGCCGACCGCCGCCCACAAGCAGCAGCGAGTTTAGGAGCAGGAGCGACCTGCCCGGGTCCCGCGAGCTGGCTCTGTGAATCCCATCCGGCGCAGGGCACACGCTGCATTGTTCTTGGGAACCATTGCTGCCCGCCTGGACCCCCACGGGCGGGCCCTGTGAACCCAAGCCGACCGCCGCCCACACGCTGCAGCGAGTTTAGGAGCAGGAGCGGCCTGCCTGGGTCCCCACAGCCTGGCTTTGTGAACCGCCCACACGTAACATCAAACTTGGAAGCAGTTGCTGGCTGTCTGCCTGTCCCAAGCCCTCCCCCGGGCTGGCTTGGTGAACCTCAACCAGCCGCTGCTCACACAGCGCAGTGAACTTGGGAGCCGGCGCTGCCTGCTTGGCTGCTTGGGCCCCTGCAGACCAGCTCTGTGAACCACCGCTGGCTACCGCCAAGCAGCCGCTGCCTACACCCTTGCAGTGAGTGGGGGAGCAGGCGCTGCCTGCCCGGCCCCGAGGGCTCGACTCTGTGAACCTCCTCTGGCGGTTTGGAGCTGCAGACGACCACCCTCCACCTGCCAACCCAGTGCTGCAAACGACCCCTGACCAGCTCTGCAAAAGGCCCCGCCCACACAGCGAACAGCAGGAATGGAGACCCGCCCAATCCGGGAGGAAGTACCGCTGCACAGTGATTGACTCCCGCCTACTGAGAGGAGAAACTTGGCCCGGTGGGCATAGCTCCACCCACTGGAAGAGCAGTTAATCGAACTCTAGGACTGCATTTATAAATTTTTTTTTTGCTGTCTTTTTAAATGTTTTTTAATCCATCTTATTTTATTTTATTCTATTTTTTAAATCTCATTTTCCATTTCTACTATTATTATTTTTCTTTAAATCCCTTTTAATCTTCTATTTTTTTCTATCCTTCTTTTCTCCTGTCTTTACATCTCTTTTTAATTTTCTTATTCCCCCTTCCTTGAATTCTACCTGCTTACTCTTATTCTCTTTAGTAATTTCTACCCATCCCTTCTAATACCTTTCCTCCCAAGCTTCAAATATATTTATAGGAGTAAACAGTAACTCAGCAGTCAAACAGAACAAGAAACAATATGAACAGCATGAAAAAGCAAGGAAGAAAAGGAGTGCAAACAATGCAGGGCAGCCTAAATATTCAGGAGGATATAGAACCACCAGAAAAATGGTCATATAAAGAACTCATGGAACACCTGAGACAGATGGAACGGAACCTTAAAGAGGATACAAGACAGCAAATTCAAGCAGCGAAAGAACACATTGAGAATGTATTACACAAACAGATAAAGGAAGAAGTTAAGCATCTTTATCAGGAGATAGAGACTATAAAAAAGAATCAAACCATAATCTTAGAAATGAAGGAAACTATAAACCAAATTAAAAACTCAAATGAGAGTATCATTAATAGAGTGGAGCAAGTAGAAGCTAGAACATCAGATAATGAAGACAAAATATATCATCTGGAAAAGAGGCTAGCCATCTCAGATAGGCTGGTTAAAAATCATGAGAGAAGCATACAAGAGATATGTGATAATATAAAAAAACCAAATTTAAGAGTCATTGGGATAGAGGAAGGGATAGAGATTCAAACAAGGGGAATGAGTAATCTACTAGATGAAATAATCACAGAAAACTTTCCAGAATTAAAAAAGGAAACAGATATTCAAATTGTAGATGCATACAGGACACCGAACATACAAAATCACAGTAGACCAACGCCAAGACACATTGTTATGAAGATATCCAATATACAGAACAAAGAGAAAATATTAAAAGCTACAAGAGAAAAGAGAAAGATTACATTCAGGGGTAAAACAATAAGGTTAACAACGGACTTCTCAACTCAGACGCTGAAAGCGAGAAGATCCTGGAATAACGTATTTCAAACACTGAAAGACAATGGATGCCAACCAAGAATTCTGTACCCAGCAAAATTAAGCTTCAGATACGACAACGAAATAAAAATCTTTCACGATAAACAAAAACTAAAAGAATTTGCAGCCAGAAAACCAGCGTTGCAAAGCATCTTGAGCAAAACATTTCACGAGGAAGAAACGGAAAACAATAACCAAAGCCAACAGTGGGAAGTACCTCAGTAAAGACAGACGGAGGGGGGAAAACTAATCATGGTGAAACAAATGCAATTAAAAAAATAAAAATAAAAAAATGAGATAAATAATCAAATATGGCTGTAAGTACAAACCATATATCAATAGTAACTCTAAACATTAATGGTTTAAACACTCCAATAAAGCGACATAGGCTGGTAACATGGATCAAAAAAACAAATCCAACAATATGCTGTCTCCAGGAGACTCACCTGACTGGAAAAGACATACACAGGCTGAAGGTGAAAGGTTGGGAAAAAATATACCACGCACACGCTCCTCGCAAGCAAGCAGGGGTGGCCATCCTCATATCGAATAAAATCGACTTCAAGACTAAGTTAATCCAAAGGGATAAGGAAGGACATTATATACTGTTAAAAGGAACCATTAAACAACAAGACATAACAATTATCAATATTTATGCACCAAATAATGGCGCTTCGAAGTTTATAAAACAAATTCTCCTCAAGTTCAAGAATCAAATAGACCACAACACAATAATTATGGGTGACTTCAACACACCTCTCTCATCATTGGACAGATCCTCCAAGCAAAAGTTGAATAAAGAAACTATAGACCTCAATACCACAATCAATAACCTAGACTTAACTGACATATATAGAATATACCAACCATCATCGAATGGATATACTTTTTTCTCAACAGCACATGGATCCTTCTCAAAAATAGACCATATATTATGACATAGGGCAACCCTCAATAAATATAAAGGGGTAGAGATTATACCATGCATTTTATCCGATCATAATGGATTGAAACTGGAAATTAATGATAAAAGAAGGAAGGGAAAATCCAATATCACATGGAAAATGAACAATATGTTACTGAATGATCAAAGGGTTACAGAAGACATAAAGGAGGAAATCAAAAAATTCTTAAGAGATAAATGAAAATGCAGACACAACCTATCGGAATCTATGGGACACAATGAAAGCAGTTTTAAGAGGGAAATTCATCGCCTGGAGGTCATTCCTCAAAAAAAGGAAAAACCAACAAATAAATGAGCTCACACTTCATCTCAAAGCCCTAGAAAAGGAAGAGCAAAACAATAGCAAATGCAGCAGAAAGCAAGAAATAATTAAAATCAGAGCGGAAATCAATGAAATTGAAACAAAAGAAACTATCGAAAAAATTAACAAAACTAAAAGTTGGTTCTTTGAAAAAATAAACAAGATTGACAAACCTTTAGCCATGCTAACGAAGAGAAGAAGAGAGAGAACTCAAATTACTAACATAAGGGATGAAAAAGGCAATATCACAACAGACGCCACAGAAATACAGAAGACAATTAGAAACTATTTTGAAAACCTATATTCCAATAAAATAGAAGATAGTGAAGACATCAATAAATTTCTTAAGACATATGATTTGCCCAGACTGAGTCAGGAGGACACACACGATTTGAACAGACCAATATCAATGGATGAAATTGAAGAAGTAATCAAAAGACTACCAACCAAGAAAAGCCCAGGACCGGATGGGTATACAGCGGAGTTTTACAAAACCTTTAAAGAAGAATTAATACCAATACTTTTCAAGTTATTCCAGGAAATAGAAAAAGAGGGAGTCCTTCCAAATTCATTCTATGAGGCCAACATCACATTGATTCCGAAACCAGACAAAGACACATCAAAGAAAGAAAACTACAGAACAATATCTCTGATGAACCTAGATGCAAAAATCCTCAATAAAATTCTGGCGAATCGGATACAAAGACACATCAAAAAAATTGTGCACCATGATCAAGTAGGATTCATCCCTGGGATGCAGGGATGGTTCAATATACGGAAATCAATAAATGTAATTCACCGTATCAATAGACTTAAAGATAAGAACCATATGATCATCTCGATAGACGCAGAAAAAGCATTCGACAAAGTACAGCATCCCTTTATGTTCAAAACATTAGAAAAACTAGGGATAACAGGAACTTACCTTGATATTGTAAAAGCTATTTACGCTAAGCCCCAGGCTTGCATCATTCTGAATGGAGAAAAATTGAAGGCATTCCCCTTAAAATCAGGAACAAGACAGGGATGCCCTCTATCACCACTTTTATTCAATATAGTTCTCGAAACACTGGCCAGAGCAATTAGACAAACGAAAGAAATTAAAGGCATAAAAATTGGAAAGGAAGAACTTAAATTATCACTATTTGCAGATGACATGATTCTATACCTAGAAGACCCAAAATGGTCTACAAAAAAACTACTAGAACTAATAAATGAATTCAGCAAAGTGGCAGGATATAAAATCAACACGCTCAAATCAAAGGCATTTCTGTATATCAGCAACAAAACCTCTGAAATGGAAATAAGGAAAACCACTCCATTCACAATATCCTCAAAAAAAATAAAATACTTGGGAATCAACCTAACAAAAGAGGTGAAAGATTTATACAATGAAAACTACAGATCCCTAAAAAGAGAAGTAGAAGAAGATCTTAGAAGATGGAAAGATATACCCTGTTCATGGATAGGCAGAACTAACATCATCAAAATGGCGTTATTACCAAAAGTCCTCTATAAGTTTAATGCAATGCCAATCAAAATTCCAATGGCATTGCTTGTAGAAATAGATAAAGCAATCATGAAATTCATATGGAAAAATAAAAGACCCAGAATAGCAAAAGCAATTCTAAGCAGGAAGTGTGAATCAGGTGGTATAGCAATACCAGATTTCAAACTATACTACAGAGCAATAGTAACAAAAACAGCATGGTACTGGTACCAAAACAGGCGGGTAGACCAATGGTACAGAATAGAGGATACAGAGACTAATCCACAAAGTTACAACTATCTTATATTCGATAAAGGGGCTAAAAGCATGCAATGGAGGAAGGATAGCATTTTCAACAAATGGTGTTGGGAAAACTGGAAATCCATATGCAACAAAATAAAACTGAATCCCCTCCTCTCACCATGCACAAAAATTAGCTCAAAATGGATCAAGGACCTTGATATCAAATCAGAGACTCTGCGTATGATAGAAGAAAAAGTTGGCTACGATCTACATATTGTGGGATCAGGCTCCAAATTCCTTAACAGGACACCCATAGCACAAGAGTTAATAGCAAGAATCAACAAATGGGACTTACTTAAACTAAGTTTTTTCACAGCAAGAGAAACAATAAGAGAAGTAAATCGGGAGCCTACATAATGGGAACAAATTTTTACCCCCCACACTTCAGATAGAGCCTTAATATCCAGAGTTTACAAAGAACTCAAAAAATTAGACAATAAGACAACAAATAACCCAATCAACAAATGGGCCAAGGACCTGAACAGACACTTCTCAGAAGAGGACATACAATCAATCAACAGATACATGAAAAAATGCTCACCATCTCTAGCAGTCAGAGAAATGCAAATCAAAACTACCCTAAGATACCATCTCACTCCAGTAAGATTGGCAGCCATTATGAAGTCAAATAATAACAAGTGCTGGCGAGGATGTGGGGAAAAGGATACTCTTATACATTGCTGGTGGGACTGCAAATTGGTTCGACCAATTTGGAAAGCAGTATGGAGATTCCTGGGAAAGCTAGGAATGGAACCACCATTTGACCCAGTTATTGCCCTTCTTGGTCTATTCCCTGAAGACCTTAAAAGAGCGTACTACAGGGATACTGCCACATCGATGTTCATAGCAGCACAATTCACAATAGCTAGACTGTGGAACCAACCCAGATGCCCTTCAATGGATGAATGGATTAAAAAAATGTGGCATTTATACACTATGGAGTATTACGCAGCACTAAAATATGACAAAATCATGGAATTTGCAGGGAAATGGATGGCATTAGAGCAGATTATGCTCAGTGAAGCTAGCCAATCCCTAAAAAACAAATACCAAATGTCTTCTTTGATATAATGAGAGCAACTAAGAATAGAGTAGGGAGGAAGAGCAGGAAGAAAAGATTGACATTAAACAGAGGCACGAGATGGGAGGGAAAGAGAGAGAAAAGTGGAATTGCATGGAAATGGAAAGAGACCCTCATTGTTATAAAAAACTACATAAAAGAGGTTGTGAGGGGAATTGGAAGAAAAATAAGGAGAGAAATGAATTACAGTAGATGGGATAGAAAGAGAAGATGGGGGGGAGGGGGATAGTAGAGGATAGGAGAGGTAGCAGAATACATCAGTCACGAGTATGGCATTATGTAAAAATGTGAATGTGTAACCTATGTGATTCTGCAATCTGTATTTGGGGTAAAAATGGGAGTTCATAACTCACTTGAAACTATTGTTCGAAGTATGATATGTCAAGAGCTTTGTAATGTTGTGAACAACCAGTAAAAAAAAAAAAAAAAAAGAAAAAAAGAAAAAAAGGGAGAACTTCCAAATTCATTCTATGAGGCCAATATCACCCTGATTCCCAAACCAGATAAAGACACCTCAAAGAAAGAAAACTACAGATCAATATCCCTAATGAATTTAGATGCAAAAATCTTCAATAAAATCTGGCAAATCGTATACAAAAACATATCAAAAAGATCCTGCACCATGATCAAGTAGGATTCATCCCTGGGATGCAAGGCTGGTTCAATATACGGAAATCAATAAACATTATTCACCACATCAATAGACTTAAAGATAAGAACCATATGATCATCTCGATAGACGCAGAAAAAGCATTCGACAAAGTACAGCATCCCTTTATGTTCAAAACATTAGAAAAACTAAGGATAACAGGAACTTACCTCAACATTGTAAAACCTATATATGCTAAGCCTCAGGCTAGCATCATTCTAAATGGAAAAAAAACTGAAGGCATTCCCTCTAAAATCTGGAACAAGACAGGGATGCCCTCTATCACCACTTCTATTCAATATAGTTCTCAAAATACTGGCCAGACAATTAGACAGACAAAAGAAATTAAAGGCATTAAGATAGGAAAAGAAGAATTTAAATTATCACTATTTGCGGATGATATGATTTTATACCTAGAAGACCCAAAAGGGTCTACAAAGAAACTACTAGAGCTAATAAATGAATTCAGCAAAGTGGCAGGATATAAAATCAACACGCATAAATCAAAGGCATTCCTGTATATCAGCGACAAATCTTCTGAACTGGAAATGAGGAAAACCACCCCATTCACAATACCCTCAAAAAAAATAAAATACTTGGGAATCAACCTAACAAAAGAGGTGAAAGATTTATACAATGAAAACTACAGAACCCTAAAGAGAGAAATAGAAGATCTTAGAAGATGGGAAAATATACCCTGTTCATGGATAGGCAGAACTAACATCATCAAAATGGCAATATTACCAAAAGTTCTCTATAGGTTCAATGCAATGCCAATCAAAATCCCAAGGGCATTTCTTGTAGAAATAGATAAAGCAATCATGCAATTCATACGGAAAAATAAAAGACCCAGAATAGCAAAAGCAATTCTAAGCAGGAAGTGTGAATCAGGAGGTGTAGCGATACCAGATTTCAAACTGTACTACAGAGCAATAGTAACAAAAACAGCATGGTACTAGTACAAAAACAGGCGGGTGGACCAATGGTATAGAATAGAGGACACAGAGACCAATCCACAAAAGTACAACTATCTTATATTCAATAAAGGGGCTAAAAGCATGCAATGGAGGAAGGATAGCATCTTCAACAAATGGTGCTGCGAAAACTGGAAATCCATATGCAACAGAATGAAACTGAATCCCTTTCTCTCGCCATGCACAAAAGTTAACTCAAAATGGATCAAGGAGCTTGATATCAAATCAGAGTCTATGCGTCTGATAGAATAAAAGGTTGGCTCCAATCTACATATCGTGGGGTCAGGCTCCAAATTCCTTAATAGGACACCCATAGGACAAGAGTTAATAACTAGAATCAACAAATGGGACTTACTCAAACTAAAAAGTTTTTTCTCAGCAAGAGAAACAATAAGAGAGGTAAACAGGGAGCCTACATCATGGGAACAAATGTTTACTCCTCACACTTCAGATAGAGCCCTAATATCCAGAGTATACAAAGAACTCAGAAAATTAAACAATAAGAAAACAAATAACCCAATCAACAAATGGGCCAAAGACCTGAACAGATACTTCTCAGAGGAGGACATACAATCAATCAATAAGTACATGAAAAAATGCTCACCATCTCTAGCAGTCAGAGAAATGCAAATCAAAACCACCCTAAGATACCATCTCACTCCAGTAAGATTGGCAGCCATTATGAAGTCAAACAAAACAAGTGCTGGCGAGGATGTGGGGAAAAGGGTACTCTTATACATTGCTGGTGGGACTGCAAATTGGTGCAGCCAATATGGAAAGCAGTATGGAGATTCCTGGGAAAGCTGGGAATGGAACCACCATTTGACCCAGCTATTGTCCTTCTCGGACTATTCCCTGAAGACCTTAAAAAAGCCTACTACAGGGAAACTGCCACATCAATGTTCATGGCAGCACAATTCACAATAGCTAGACTGTGGAACCAACCCAGATGCCCCTCAATAGATGAATGGATAAAAAAATGTGGCATCTATACACAATGGAGTACTACGCAGCACTAAAATATGACAAAATCATGGAATTTGCAGGGAAATGGATGGCATTAGAGCAGATTATGCTAAGTGAAGCTAGCCAATCCCTAAAAAACAAATGCCAAATGTCTTCTTTCATATAATGAGAGCAACCAAGAACAGAGCAGGGAGGAAGAGCAGGAAGAAAAGATTAACATTAAATAGAGTCATGAGGTGGGAGGGAAAGGGAGAGAAAAGGGAAATTGCATGGAAATGGAAGGAGACCCTCATTGTTATACAAAATTACATATAAGAGGTTGTAAGGGGAATGGGAAAAAAAATAAGGAGAGAAATGAATTACAGTAGATGGGGTAGAGAGGGAAGATGGAAGGGGAGGGGAGGGGGGATAGTAGAGGATAGGAAAAGTAGCAGAATACAACAGTTACTATTATGGCATTATGTAAAAATGTGGATGTGTAACCGATGTGATTCTGCAATCTTTGTAATGTTTTGAATAACCAATAAAAAAAAAGAAATAAAAACTGTGACATCACTATAGATGCCAAAGGTACAGTTCCTGACTTATGATTTTAACTTTATAATGGTGTGAAAGTGACATGCATTTAGTAGAAACCATGTTCATATTCTGAATTTTAAATTTTGATCTTTTCCTAGGCTAGCAGTATACACTATACACTATATATTGTGTTGCTAAGCTATGATGTCCCATAGGTTAGGGGATTTCAATGAATTTTTGATGTAACCATATTTTGAACATAGGGTTCACCCTACAGAAAGACACAAATAGAAGGTGTATGGGGGGGGAACGTATGATTTGTAAAGAGTAGACTAGCAGAATTTTAAGAGTTCTTAAAAAATAGTAATAATTTTGTTACTATTTTTGTTACTATTTGTGTGTTAGGGTAGAACCAAGGGTCTCTGTGTGCTAAGCATGTACTCTACATATTCAGCCCCCGTAAAACAGTAATAATTCTTTGTTTTTCTCATTCATATTTTGTTTTATCATACAATTCTTAACTTAAACCTATAAATTCCAAATACACACCCACACCCACATACACATAATCAAGCTTTCCATTTCTACTAGTAGGGTGAACCCTACCTGCAAAAATCAACTAAAAATGTTGAATTAAGAAAACCAGGGCTTGGGATGTGGCTCAAACAGTAGCGTGCTCGCCTGGCATGTGTGCGGCCCGGGTTCGATCCTCAGCACCACATACAAAGATGTTGTGTCCACCGAAAACTGAAAAATAAATATTAAAAAATTCTCTCTCTCTCTCTCTGTCTCTCTCTCTCAAAAAGAAAAGAAAAACCAGATACATCAGTAAGCTCATAAGAAACTGGGGTGACTTTAAAAGTTAAAATCAGAGTGAAAACAAAAAGTTTAGTACTAAAGCCAACTTTTGCCCTCAAGGTCACTTGCCTGGTCTAATAAAAATTTAAGTTCCACCTATAGAAGCTGCAGCAGGCACAGAAGACTAACACAAAGCCTACTTTCCAACCTACCACCAAATTCCAGTAAAAATGAAAATGTGCATAGCATATGGCTCAGCAATTCCAGGCTTTTTATCCAGAATGTTTTCTAGGAGACATGTTTACATATGAATTTCCACAGTAGCACTGCTAATAATGATTAAAAAAAAAAAAAAAAAACAGAAAACAAGAAACCTAAAACTTACAATAACCCATATGTCTATTACAACAGAATCGTTAAATAAATAGGTATAATCACAAAGGAAAAGAATTCATTGTTTTGGGTAATAATGTGTATGCCTACAATCCTAGCAATTTAGGAGGCTGAGGCAGAAGGATCACCAAGTTCAAGGCCAGCCTTAGCAACTTAAGGAGACTCTAAAATACTTAGAGAGACCCTATCTCAAAATGAAAAATATAAAATAAAAAAGGACTAGAGATGGAGTTCAGTGGTAAAGAACCCCTGAATTCAATCCCCAGGACTGAAAAATAAAAAGAATTGCAGCTACATGCATTGACAAAGATAGATTTCAAGAATACTTCCATTTAAAAAAAAAAAGTAATTTGCTTTAAAGGTATAAAAATGACTATAAAACTTGTATTCTTACACATATGTGATATGTGTACCAGGGATCTATAAGTACGAAATTTCAGATAATGATTATCTCTGATCAGAGGGAAAGGAATGGGAGAAAAACACAATAAAGGTCTCAAAAATACCTGTAATCAATTTTTAAGTATTACTCTTTCTAGTCATCAGTTCATTCAAAGTCCTAACCAAAATACATCACTTTTCATTAAAAATCTCCCGGTAGTCTTAAGATATAAACTATCCTAAAATAGCTCTATTGTATTTGCTTTAATTCCCCATATAAAATTAGGTAGATAGCCAGGTATAGTGGTACATATCTATAATCCTAGAGACTTGCATGGCTGAGACAGGAGGATCAAAATTTCGAGGCCAGCCTCAGCAACTTAGTGAGACCCTGTCTCAAAATAAAAAATAAAAAGGATTTGGGAATGTAGTTTTGTGTTTTGAGTACCCCTGGGTTCAACAGTCAGTATCAAAAAATTAAAATTAAGTAGCTAAAAACTATTGATTCTACCTTTCTAATATTTCTGAAATATATCCTCTTCATTTTTACTGATTCAACCCTAAGAAGTTCAGCACCTCAAAATCTCTGATGAACTAGTAAGATAATCTCCAAACTTGTCTCTATCTCCACAATCTACCCTCTTCAACATCTTCAAAGTCAACATCTTCAAAGCAAACCAAGTTATCTTTCTGAAATGTATAAGTCAGATGTAATTATTATTCCCCCTTCACATTATAAATTTTCCTACAGCTTGTGGATAAATACATTGTTCAAAGGCCTTCGAGTCTGACACAGACCATCTTATCTCAACTTTCTCTGTATCCATGCACTACTCTACCTTGAATGATATACTTCTTCCATCCCTTGGACTGTTTGCCCAATCTCAAACAGACTTCCCACCCATATTGTGTTTGCATGTACCAATCATAACTATACTTTAAAATTTTACTTCAATCGTTACTTTCTTTATGCTGCTTTTCTGATGTAAAAGTCACAGAATTCTAGTAAAACTCTCAGTTTACAAATTTAATAGCATAACTAAACCTCCCTTGTAATGTTTATTATCTTACGATGTTCATAACCTTCCACATGGTAACAATTAGATTCTTTCTCCTCGTTCACTAGAACTTCCTTTAAAACAGAAATCCTCTTTAATACTTGGCTCAATAGTTTATATTAGGAGTCACCAAAGGATTATATAGAATAAATAAACTGTTTCTGGATATTCATTTAGTTTGAATAGCTATGCTGAAACTAATTTATTCCAAATACAATTCAAAATAAGAAAAACACTAGGCCTAAAACAAAGCTTAGAGAGAATACTATCATGAATTTAGGTTTGCATAAAACATTTGATGAGGGGCTGGAGTTGTGGCTCAGTGGTAAAGTACTCATCTTGCACGTATGAGGCACTGGGTTCAATCCTCAGCACCACATAAAAAATAAATAAACAAAATAAAGGTATTATGTCCATCTACAACTAAAATATATAATTTTTTTAAATTGATGAGTTTATACTAAGCAAAGTAGTATGAAAACTTGTCTCCAGTCTAATGATTTTATGGGTTTTTTAAAAAGGAGTTTTCATGAATTTATTTAACTGATATGAAAATTAGAATTCTGAAATTTCAGTGCCTTTTACCATGGCGTGAAAAGATTTACCTTTCTAGGTAATAATGGCTACCAAAGTACATGAATAGTATATGTTAAAGGAATTTTCTGATACTCAACCACATTGTTTCACTATAAATACTTACACTATATACTATAAATACAAGAAGTTCATCAATGATGATTTCCCTTGAGAAAGAGCAAAGCTGATTTAAAAATAAGTTTAAAACAGGAAAAGGCCTCATAAAACATTAACTACTGCTAATAAAAAAAAGTTGTGAACACAAATCTCTAGAAGAAGAAAGAAGTCTTTTCATTTCTTATTCATGCATTCTACCAATGGTATAAGCAATTAAAGGCCATTAGATTGGACTTGAAGGAATCGGGGTTTTTCCCCTCATTTTTTTAATGAGTACATCACAGTTGTACATAATAATGGAATCTGTTACATATTCACAGATGCATACAATAATATAATATAATTTGGGGCTAGAGTTGTAGCTTAGTGGTAGAATGCTTGCCTGGCATGTGTGAGGCCCTGGGTTCATTTTTAAAAATAAATAAATAATATAATTTGGCCAATACTATTCCCCAGTATTTCCCCTTTCCATTTTTTCCTCCTTCCCTCTGATCCCTTTCCTCTATTTTACTGTTCTCCCTTTTATTTCATGAGATCCTCCCCACCTTTTTTTTCCTTTTTTAAAAAAAATAGCTTCCACATGAGAGAAAATATATGAACTACTGAGTTTGACTTATTTCATTAACATGATGTTCTCAAATTCCAAACATTTTCCTGTGAATGACATAATCTCATTTTTCTTTATGGATGAATTGTGTGTATATATACACCACATTTTCTTTATACATCCATCTGCTGACAAATACCTAAGCCGGTTCTAGTTTGGCTATTGTGAATTGTGCTGCTATAAGTATGGATATGCACGTATCATAGTTATGCATGTATGCTGAGTTTAATGCCTTAGGATAAATATCGAGGGGTGGTATAGTTGGGTCCATTCATAATCTCTTGAGGAAACTCCATACTGATTTCCATAGTGGTTATACTAATTTATAATCCCACCAACAGTGTACAAGTTTTCCTTAAGGAGTCATTTTAAGAATTGAAACAAATTCTGTTCAATACTGAACTCACATCAAAAACTCTCTATTATTGTCTATTCAAAGATAAGTCTGGTGGCCTCAACTTTATTTTCTTGACAGTACGTAAAATTATCTCCTTCACTACCTAAAACAAATGTATTCCTTTTCTTTCTTTTTCTTTTCCTTTTTTTTTTTTGGTACCAGTGATAGAACCCAGGGGCACTTAACCACTGAACCACATCCCCAGCCCTTTTCATTTTTTATTTTGAGACTGGGTCACACTAAGTTGCTTAGGATTTACTAAGTTGCTGAGACGGATATTGAATTTTCGATCCGACTGCTCCAGACTCCCAAGTCACTGGGATTACAGGCATATGCCACCATGCCCCACTATTATTCCTTTTCTTTACAGGTACCTAAATAATGTTCTATTATTGTATCTTTCAGAGCACTGAATGTCAATTTACTCCTTAATATCTTCTTCAATCTTACCCTATAAAGATTCAATAAAATTGTTTTTCTTTAGAAATAACTTCATAGTACATTTCAATATTGGTAAGCAGGGCTGAGGATATAGCTCAGTGGTAGAGCTCTTATCTACCATGTGCAAGGGCCTGAGTTCAGTTCCCAGTGCCAGGAAAAAAAAAAATGTATACACATACACACATATATACATACATACATATGTGTGTGTGTGTATATATATATTCTTTATATAAGAATAACCACTATATATTTCATGGGTCACATGAAATGATTACTAAAAAATTACTGATATCAATATTGTTATGCTTCATTACTACTGCTTAGACAATCTTTTTCTCATGTATACTGTATTAAATACAGCAATGATTTATTACACACTTTCAAAAAAATTTTGTACCATTTCCAAATATAAATGCAGTACTTTGACAATGTCAAAGTTGTCAGAATCACAATGGAGTCCCTTGTGTCAATTCTAACCAAAGGAAACTAAATAAATCCAGGAAGTTAAGGGTCCTTAGACATAATTGCATGATAGTAAAAACACAAAAGACTTCCGAAAACAAAAATTTCCAAGAAGTCACCACAATCTTATACAAAAAGTACTTTCACAAAGGACATCTGACCAGCAATTGTTTGTTCAACCTTGAACTGACATTACTCTCATTAACCATCAGGAACAAGCATTATTATTTCAAAATATTGCATGTAATCCTTTACATTTTTTGTCTTTAAAAACTTTCCCTTGCTTCAACCTCTCTGAATACTATGACCTGCATATTCCCAACAAAATGCTGTTATTCCCAAATAAATATCATTATTCTTTGGAGAATCTGTCTTGGTTGCTTTAGTTGACAACCCAAATCTACATAGTTCTGAATCAAACATTGTCCTAAGACCACCAACTAAGACTCGGGGTCTTTCTCTCCTTAAAGTGATTACTAAAAATGGTGCTACTTCTGGATGAGTAATGCCATTCCCTAATAGTTTTCATCACACATTTTCATTTTTAATATCTGTATTCAAATTATATGCATATATACTTTTTATAAGAAACAGTATTTTTAACAAAAACAAAACACAAAAATATCCAAATAAGAACATAGTTTTCTAGATTATGTATTAGCAACGCTGGCAATCATTTTACAACCAAACCCATACTTACTTGAATAATTGTTGCCAAAATATTTACATAATTACTTTCAGTCTGATAGAGCTCTTTCGCAACTTGCCACCTGGCTGACTGCTTTGAAGGAATGGGAGTGGAATTTTTAGAAGATGTATTACAAGACTTCGGTGTTTCTGAAAGGTACGAAAGAAAGATTTAATGGAAGCCAGCTCTAAGTACCAAACATTTTACAGAATTAATAAAATGGGGGGGGGGCTGCTTAATATACCACTACCATATATATTTTCATTAAAGTAAAATTTCATTATAAGGCCAGAAAAATATAATGGTCAAAAACATCACTCATTCCAACTTGACACACATTCTACTAATAAATGGTACATATGCTCCCAAAAATATAAAGGTCATTAAATACAAAGAACAACAAGAACCTGTTCTAGAGGAGGATAAAGACAACCAACTATAATACTGCATTAGACCTTAGACCAAAAAAATGAACTTTTCGGTTTTGCTTTGCTTAAAAGGACAGTTATTAGTGGGTCAGTATGGGGGCTATCTAGATATGAAATCTGTCACTCCAGTGATTACAATGTTGATTTGGTGATCTGGCTAGCTACAGGGTGTTCCTTTCCTCCCTCACTGCTCCACAGGCATCTTTCAGGAAGCTGCATACTCAATCAAAGAGGACAACCTTCCCCACTAGAGGAGGAGTGATCTTCAGTCAAAGGTATACAATTAGCTGTGCTCTCCTGCTAGAACCTCCAAACAAAGCTCTAAAGATATTAGTGGGAAAACTAGAGAAATTTCAGTCTATAGTTCATGGCATCAATGCCAATTTCCTCATTATATAAGTATAATGTGGTTATTTAAGAAATAACCTCATATTTTGGGAAACAAACATATAGAGAGTTAAAAGCACATCATATCTAAAACTTACTCTCAAACAGTGCAGATATTAAAAGTGTATGTGTGCAGGCACTTGTGCACACATGTATGTATGTAGAAACATTTTTACTAAATGAAGGTTAAAGCAACATGGCAAAAAAAAATCCATTTGAAAATTCTATTTAGAAAGAATAGGAATCTTTGTAAAGCTAAAATCATAAAATAAAATGGGGGCTGGAGTGGTGGCTTAGTGGTGGAGCGCTTGCCTAGCATGTGTGAGACACAGGAATCGATCCTCAGCAACACACAAAAATAAGCAAATAAAATAAAGGCATTCTGTCCACCTACAACTACAGAAAAAAATTTTAATAAATAAATAAATAAAAATAAAATATAAAGTAACATATAAAAATGCTATGGTTAAAAAAGGAGGCATGCCAGGCAGAGTAGCATAGGCCTGTAATTCCTGCTACTAGGGAAACTGAAGGTAGGAGGATCACAAGTTTGACGTCAGTCCCAGTGACTTAGTAAAAATCTGTCTCAAAATAAAAAACAAAAAGGACTAGGGATATAGCTCAGTGGTAGAGCTCCCCTGGGTTCAATCTCTAGTGAAAATATAAAATTAAATTAAACTAAATTAAAATTAAAATAAAATTGGCTAGGGAATGTACCTTAGTGGTAGAAGGTTTTCCTAGGATGCATGAGATCCTAGGTTTAATTCCCAGTATGAGGGGAAAAAAAAAAAAAAATATATATATATATATATATATATATACACACATATGTATATAGTTATAATCATACAAAATTAATTGTGTAAAACTTCTTACATACATATGAAGGAAATACCTAACAAAAATAGAAAAAAAATAATTAAAAATTCTTTGTGACAGCCAGATGTTGTGGCACATGCCTGTAATCTCTGTGATGCGACTCAGGAGGCTAAAAGCTGGGGATCACAGGTTCAAAGCCAGCCTAAAACAACTTAGCAAGGCTATAAGCAACTTTGCAAGATCCTATCTCAAAATTTTAAAAACTAAATAAAACAGGCTGGGTATGTGGCTCAGTGGTTAAGAGTGTCCCTGGATTCAATTCCCAACTAAAAAAAAAAAGTTTTTTGTTACATCAAAGTATCATAATATAAAACATCCAGTCCAATTCAGAGTAGAATAAAGATATAATTTGGATACTTTATAGATATTTCATGAAAGGAAACAAAAAAAATCATGGAAGGTTAAAACACATTTTCTCAATCAAAATGTTTCAAATACTTCACCAGGCATGGTAGCATATGCCTATAATCCCAGCAGCTCGGGAGGCTGAGGCAGGAGGATCAAGAGTTCAAAGTCGGCCTTAGCAACAGCAAGGCGCTAAGCAACTCAGTGAAACCTTGTCTCTAAATAAAATACAAATCAGGGCTGGGGACGTGGCCCAGTGCCAAGTGCCCCTGAATTCAATCCCTGGTACCCACCCCCCCAATAAAAGAAAAGAAATGTTTAGAATACTTCAATATTATATAGAATATCTCCTAATGGCAAGTTTTTCAATTGGAAGAGGAATATATAACATAAAAGGAATATGTGACATGAAGTAAACAAGGTAATATATGCCCAACATATCAATTTTATTCAATACCAAATATTTTTAAACATTTTTATATGAAAACAAATCATGTGTGCAATAGAGCTCTGAAAGCTTTTCAAAGATAATAGACTTCAAAGAAATTTTCTACTTTCCTTACATTACTTCAGGCTACACTGACCTAACCCATAAATGTCTGCCATTACAGAGGGGAGGGGAATGGTGACACACTGATCTAATTTAATTATATGGTGTATAGGCAGTGATCTACAAACTGAATAGAGGACCTAATAGATTAGTGTAGATGTCATGCCTGTTTTCTTTCCTTTAAAAAAAAAAAAAAAATTGGTTCTTTTTATTTATACATGACAGTAGAATCCATTTTGACATAATTACAAAAGCATGGAATATATTTTTTTCTAATTCAGTCCTTAGTACCTCTCCTTCCCACCCCACCCGTACTTCCCACTGGCCCCTGTTCCCTTCCCACTACTGAACTTTCTGCCATTTATCCATAGTTATTTCTTTTTAAATTAATTTATTTAATGGTTCAATTTCTTCTCCTGTCTCCCAAACTATGTATTTCAGTATTGTTTGTTATGATCAGCACCTACCACCTCATTCCCTGTCCATTATTGTCAGAGTTACATATCTAATCATGATCCTCCTTCCAAGCACCAGGTATAACTTTTCCAAACCTACCAGACATTTCTACTTTGATATAACATGAATTTCGTTAAAATTGTACTAATAGTCCTGAAAAATATAAACATCCTATTTGTGCCAAGCCAATGTTTCTTTCATTTAAATCAATATTTCACCTTCATCTTCCCTGTTCCCTTCTTTTTTTTAAATTTTATTTATTTATTTTTTTTATTGTTGGTTTTTTTTTTTTTTTTAATTGTTGGTGTCTGTTCCCTTCTTATTACTCCTTTCTATCAGTATTTTCCCAGGGCTTCATACTTTTCACCACCAACTACCCTGATTTAGTGTCCTATCTCATGACCCAATCCATCACAGTAGATTACTTCATGGTCTAGATATTTCCCAACTACCTTTCAACTTTCTTAGAATAATCCACTACAAATTGTCCAACTATTCTGCTCAAAAGACTTTTAAAATTCCTTGTTGAGCCAGGTGCACAGCTGAAATCCCTACAATTCATGAGGCTAGGGCAGGAGGACTGCAAGTTGGAGGCCAGCCTGGGCAAATTCATGAGGCACAGCACAACATAGACAGACCTTGTCTCAAAATACAAAATACTAAGGGTTGGGGATATAGTTCAGTGTTAAAGTGATCCTGGGTTCAATATCTAATACCAAAAACAAAAACAAGAAAATCTACAATAACATAAAGCCACTGAATGACTTTTAAAGCATGGGAGTGGCTTTTAGAGTGTTGCTTATGGAAAGACAACATAAATGAAGCAATCATTTAGGAGACCAACACAAACATTTAGAAGACCTTTTTACAGAAAGACTATGAAAGATGGTAAAAAAATCGAGGAATTCAAAGTAGTAAAGAGAATCAAATGTTCTAACTTGGCTATGTTAAGTTTATAATGCCCATCAAACTTGGACAAGAAGGTATCCAATAGGGAACTAAATAGGGAAAAAGATATATTTAGTAATTATCAACATATAAATATTATTTAAAATCATGGAATTAAATGAGATCATTTAGAAAGAATATAATAGAAAAACGATGACTCAGTAAGAACATAAAACATATAGATTTAGAGTTGGAGAGAAATGTTAGGCAAAAGAGAATAAGAAATGAGTTGGGGCTGGGGATGTGGCTCAAGCGGTAGGGTGCTCGCCTGGTATGCGCCGGGCACTGGGTTCGATCCTCAGCACCATATAAAATAAAATAAAGATGTTTTGTCCACCAAAAACTGAAAAATAAATATTAAAAAATTCTCTCTCTCTCTTAAAAAAAAAAAAGAAAAAAGAATTGAGTGATATCACCAAAGCCAAAAGGAAAAAATATGTTCATGAAGGAATAGCCCATTCAATGATTGCTAAATGCTGTGAGCTACATAAAAACTATCTCCCCCAAAAAGAACAATTTGATATAGTATGGACTGCAGCTCTAATCTAGAATGAGCTAAAAGAACAATGAGAAACAGAGAAGCAGCTACAGCGCCGAGAGGAGGCAGAAGGCAGATATTGAGAAGCCGCTGGGTGGGCACCACCGTCAGGATCACCGCCATCAAGGCAATGAAGCACAAGATGCAGGTTCTGCAGCAGCAAGCAGATGATGCTAAAGAGAGGGCTGAGAGCCTCCAGCAGGAAGTTGAGAGAGAAAGGCAGGCCAGGGAACAGGCTGAGGCTGAGGTAGCCTCCTTGAACGTAGGAAAAAGAGCTGGACCCTGCTCAGGTGAAGTGGGCACCCCCTTTCTCCACAGAAAAGCCCTCTTCACCATGGCTGATTTTGGGACTGTCAGCAAAAGAGTCTCTGCAAAAGAGTCCAATGTAGATAAACTTCCTATTTTCATGTCACCCTGTTTACTTGGTCACTGGCCAAGAAGATACCAGCACTCCAGGTGCTGGACAATCCCTTACAAGTTTTCACAAACATATCAAGTATAGTACTTCGAAGAAATGTGCAAACAAGGCCTCTGGCCTTGAGCTGGGCTTCACAGAGATGTCTACATTTTTTAAGATAAGTTACAAATGGGCCCATGGTAACAGCTGGCAGGGGGAGGAAAGAAAGGAAAGATGAAGCTCTCCCCTTCTCAGGTGTTGTCCTTGAAGAGTTAACTTGCCCAGAACAGTGAAAGAAAAAGCTGCTTTTATGTGAACTTCTGCAGACTGTGAACTTCTGAGCCCCGCCCCTTATACGCTAGGTATAAAACTCTGAAACTCCCTGAACTCGGGGTTCAGGGGATTAATTGATTACAGCAAAAGTTGTACCCTCTGAACTTGGTTGCAGCCAAATAAAACTCTTTCCTGCTATCTTCGGTGCCTTGCCTCATTTGTCCCTACAACACAGGAGCACCTAAGCAAAAGCTAAAGGAAGCAGAAAAAGCTGCTCATGAGAGAGAGGTATGAAGGTTATTGAAAACTGGGCCCTAAAAGATGAAAAAAAGATGGAACTCCAGAAAATCCAACTCAAAGAAGCTAAGCACAATACTGAAGAAGCAGATAGAAAGTATGAAGAGGTGGCTCGTAAGTTAGTGATTATTGAAGGAGACTTGGAATGCACAGAGGAACCAGCTGAGCGCTGAGCTGGCAGAATCCCGTTGCTGAGATAGATGAGCAGATCAGACAGATGAACCAGAACCTAAAATGTCTGAATGCTGCTGAAGACAAGTACTCTCAAAAAGAAGACAAATATGAAGAAGAAATAAAGATTCTCACTGATAAACTCAAGGAGGCAGAGACCTGGCACTGACATAGGTAGCCAAACTGGAAAAGATAATTGATGATTTGGAAGATAAGCTGAAATGCACCAAAGAGGAGCACGTCTATACACAAAGGATGCTGGACCAGACTTTGCTTGACCTGAATGAAATGTAGAGCTCCCCAGTCCCACCCTGCTGCTGCTCCTCCCTCTGACCCTGACTCCACCTGAGGCCAGACAGCCCAAAGCTGACCTTGAAACTGAGGGCTGATCTTTAAGTGGAAGGCTGCTTTTTCCTTTCAACACCCCCTCTACCCCATCTCCTTTGTCTTTTTCACCAAACTGTCTCTGCTTCTTCCCAGAGATTCAAGCTGGGCTAGAGGCTGAGCACCTTTGGGAACAGCATTTAAGGGAATGTGAGCACAACGCAAAGTATCTTTAAAAGCATGTTGTGATGTACACATTCTATAATTACTTTTTTTTTGTTGTTACATTAACCATTTGTAAAACATTCCAAATAATTTCATAGCTCTGAAGTAGCAATCTAATTCCCTTCTCACTTTTGGAAGGTAACTTTCCAGCCTAATCCCTATTGCCCTCTCCATAAAGGAGGAAAAGAGAAATGGGCCTGCCTTACTGAGAGCCAAACAGAGCCCAGGGAAAGACTTTATTATGGCAAACCTCATTGCTCTGTGCAAAGTACCAGCCAAACCAGAAAGGTGATTCCAAGAGGAGTTAGCCAAAAAACAAAAACCTTGCTATTCAGGTTTTGTTTTGGTTTTAGCTTTAAAGTATCTTTAGACAACTGTATTCTTATTTTTTACTTTTTTTCATCAGAAATGACCAAATTAACATGGTGAGACCTCTGAGACTTTTTGTTTTTCTGGTGCTGGGGACTGAACCCAGGGCCTCGTGCATGTTCAGCAAATGCTCTACCACTGAGCCATATTCTTAGCCCTGAGACCACATTGTTCTCCCATCTCTACCCACTTCCCAAGTGTTCACAGAATGGATCATAGGCCCCTTAACCTTGTGGTGACCACTTATTTGCTTTCCTGCCTGCTTGAGAAAGAAAGAAAGAAAGAGAGAGAGAGAGAGAGAGAGAGAGAGAGAGAGAGAGAGAGAGAGAGAGAGGGCAGGAAGGAAGGAAGGAAGGAAGGAAGGAAGGAAGGAAGGAAGGAAGGAAGGAAGGAAGGAAGGAAAGAAAGAAAGAAAGAAAGAGAAAGAAAAAGAAAGAAAGAAAGAAAGAAAATAAATTATGTTTTGGCCACTGATTTAACCATATGAACTCTTGGCTAAATGACTTTTCTGGGTCTGAAGCTGCTATATCTAAAAGTACCATCTCATTGTGCTTTGTATCAGTCAGTGCTGGAGAATCTTGAATAGCTTATGTACACAACTTTTTAAATTATTATATTATTTTGAAACTGCATCTTTGGGGTTGGGGTACCTGGCCACCCCATCTGGCTGTAAGAGTCCTGCAGTCTGGGCTGGCAGTGTGCTGATCTTTCAAAGTTTCTTTCCCAGCACAATCCCCCTTTTTTAGGTGAGTTTCGTGAGGTCTGTTAGGTGTACATCCTGCAGCTTATTGGCTTAAAATGTATTCTCCTTTGTTGTGGTCTCTTTGGGGCCAGTTGGAAGAAAGAAAAACAATAGTGCAACTGTTTTGATACTGAATACTGACAAGTGCCTTTTTGAAATAAAGAACCAGTCCCTCCAAACTTCAAAAAAAAAAAAAAGAAGAAGAATGAGAAACAGGAAATGAGTTAATGGATCAAGGTAATTCTTTGAAGCATACTTATGTCAAAGAGAACAGAAAAACAGAACAGTAAGTGGAGAATCTAATGGGGTCAAAAAGGTTTTGAATTTTTGTTCATTTCTTAAATCTAGAAAATAAAATGTTTGTTTGCAGACTAAAAATAAAAGAGGAAAATTGATGATCAAGAAAGGAGTTAATTGTAGGAACCTTCCTGTATTGATATAGCACAAAATGAACTCACCTTCCTTCTACTTCATTCTTCCTATTTTATCCATAACTCATATAACATCTCCAACAATTTTGTTTAGTGTTAAGAATTTGCTTTTGGGGCCAGGCCTGGTGGCCTACACCTATCCAAGTTAAAAGCCAGCCTCAGCAAAAGCAAGGCGCTAAGCAACTCAGTGAGACCCCATCTCTGAATATAATATAAAGTAGGGGCTGGGGATGTGGCTCAGTGGTCGAGTGCCTGAGTTCAATCCTCAGTATCAAAAATAAGAATTTGCTTTTGGGGAAGAATAAAAGGCCCTGAATAGTCAAAGCAATTCTAAACAAAGGAAGTAATTATACTACAGAACTGTAGTAACTAATACTGCATTGGTTCTGGCATAAAAACATGTGTGCAATAGAGCTCTGAAAGCTTTTCAAAGATAATAGATTTCAAAGAAATTTCCCATTTGAAATAGAAGACAGAGATAGACCTACAGAGTATTCTGATCCTCGACAAAGACTCCAAAAACATACATTGGAAAAAAAGACAAACTTTTTAATAAATGACACTGAAAAAACTGGAAATCCATATGCAGAAGAATGAAATTAGATCCCTCTCTCTCATCTCATACAAGTCAACTCAAAATGGGTCAAAGCCTTAGGAATAGACCAGAAACTTTGCAACTGCTAGAAGAAAACATACAATCAACACTTCAACACACAGGTGCAGGCAACAGCTTCCTCACTAGGACCTAGAGAGCTCAGAAAATAATACCAAGACTTAATAAATGGCATGGCATCAAATAAAAAAGCTTCTGCTCAGCAAAGGAAACAATAGCATGGAGAGAGCCTATAGAATGTGAGAAAATATTTACCAGCTACTCTTTTGACAGGATTAATACTCAGAGTATATAAACTCAAGTCTTAACACCAGAAAAACTCAATAAATGAACAAATGAACTAAACTGATACTTTTTAAAAACATTTTTTAGTTGTTGATAGACCTTTATTTTATTTATTTATATGCATTGCTGAGAATTAAATCCAGTGCCTCAAACATGCCAGGAAAGTATGCTATCACTGAGCCACAGCCCAAGCCTGATTTTTTTTTTTTTTTAAATTAGGATTGAACTCAAGGGTACTGCCACTGAGCTAAACTCCCAGTCTTTTTTATTTTTTGAGACAGGGTCTCACTAAATTGCCAAGGATGGCCTTGAATTTGCAATCCTTCTGCCTCAGCCTCCCAAATTTCTGGGATTACAATATCTAGCTCTAAACAGATATTTTTGAAAAGAAGAAATGCAAATGGCCAATATGAAACATCATTTAACATCAGGGAAATACAAAACATCTCTAACAATCAGGGAAATACAAATCAAAACTACACTGAGATTTCATCTCACTCCTATTTGAATGGCAGTTAGCAAAAATAAAAATAATAATAAATATTGTGGAGAATGTAGGGGAAAAGGACACTTGAATATACTATTGGTGGGTAAATAATACAATCACTATGAAATTCAATATAGAAATTCCTCAAAAGACTAGAAATGGAACTACCTTATGACTCAGCTATACCATTCTTTGGCATTATTCCAGAATAATTAAAAAACATAGTATAGCAATACAAGCATACCCATGTTTACAGCATCCCTGTTCACAATAGCCAAGTTATGGAACCAGCCTAGGTATCTGTCAGCACATAAATGGATAAAGAAAATCTGGTATATAAATACAACGGAGTTTTATTCATAAATTAAGAAGAACAAAATTATGTCACAAGAAAATGAATGTAACTTGAGAGCATTATATTACGTGAAATAAACCAAACTCAGAAAATCAGGATTATATGTTTTTCTCTCACATGGGGAAGGTAGAGAGAAAAAAGGAAAAAAAGCAGGGAGAATCTCATGAAAACAGGAGGGAGACCGGTAAAGCAGAAAAGGAGGATGAGAGGAGGGAGCAGAGGAGGTAAAAGGGAATTGACCAAAATTATGTAATGTGAACGTACAAATATGTAACAACGAATCCCATTATTCTATATAATGCACCAATTAAAAAAATTCTTTAAATAAAAGAATTTGCTTTTTAAATAACTCTGTTACTCATTAGTTGTGGCAAATTACTTAATTTCTCTGTACCTCAGTTTAATCATCTGTAAAATAGGAATAATAAAAACCTATTATAAATACAGAAAATGCATAAGGCATTTGGCATGCAGTACGTACTTATCCACTGGAAGCACTATCATGCTTACCTTTTCATTTGTCTTTTCTCAACTATAACAAAGGTAGTTAAAGACAAAGTCTTTTGTATTCACTGCCATCGGAATTTATAGTCTTAACAATTATTTCACTTCCCTAAATTTTAAAGATCATTTTTTTGAAATGTAAATTACTGCTGAGCATGGTGGTGCATGCCTGTAATCCTAGCATCTCGGGAAGCTAAAGCAGGAGGATCTCTAGTTCAAAGCCAGCCTCAGCAAAAAGTAAGGCACTAAGCCACTCAGAGACCCTGTGTCTAAAAAAATTACAAAATGGGGCTATGGATGTGGCTCAGTGGTTGAGTGCCCCAGAGTTCAACCCCCAATACCCAAAATAGATAGATAGATAGATAGATAGATAGATAGATAGATAGATAGATAGATAGATAGATAAAATGTGAATTACCTCCATAATTAATGCTAGACTCTGGTGTGTTGGAGATATCTAGGAGTGACCCTATAGAAAGGGAATGTTCAGCTGACGGACGCTTTCGGGGAGGAAAAGGTGACATGTCTGTCTCTCTTGAAAGCTGAGCAAGTGTCTCTTTTAAACGACGTCTTTTGCGATTACTGTTTGGGGTACTTAAAGAAAGCAGTGACACTGATTTCTTGAGTTCAGGAGTATTGGCCTGAAATCAAAAGCACAAAAGTTCCATTTCACTTCCATGGTTCTTTTACTGAGACAGGAACAAGAAAAGAATGTATTTATGAGTGACAAAATCTGGATTTTACACAATTTTGTAATCCTACACTCTACTAGACAATTTAGAAGCTACATAAAACATAATGGTCAAGAGAGCATAGTAATTGTCTAACCCTGGAACCTCATTTTTTTTCTTCATAGCACTATAACCATTATACACTCATCTGTTAGCCTGTTTACCATCTACTCCTCTATTAGGCCATAAATTCCACAGGGGCAGAGACCATTCATATTCTGTCCATTGTATCCCAAACATTAAGCACTGTGCCTAGACATAGTACTTTTCAATATCTGCTGAATAACACTTGATTTTAAGAGCTCTCTATTTAAATCTAAAGCATACTTTTTAAACTTTATGTTATAAACTTAACAGTGAGAACAAGAGAGTCTAAAGAGCAAAATACGGTATCAATTTAGATTTTATAGAGAAATAATAATCCATATCTCATCTTCAATATTTTGCTCAAAATTATTAAATTCTAAACTGAAGAAAATCTTCTCTTGAAGTCTGCTATTGTTTGGGTGAATGATATTAATGTTCATCAAGATCCAATACAAAGGGTGGGTTTTCCTTGTCTACATACTACTATTAAAGTCATCTTTTTAACTGACATTGCTTCCCTTAATAATCTTTAGTGACTCCTAGCCCTTATGAATAAAATCAACTCCTTAACATATTGAAAACTTCTTGACTCTGGCTATTAAGTTTTATCTGTTAGCCTTCTTTCCTATATTCTTTTTTTAAACTACTTGCTATTTTAATATACTTTCAAGATTTCAGACTCTACCTCCCACATGCACTTGAATGTCCTTATCTGTTAGCCTCTACATATATTTGCCCTTTTCAATCCTGAGTCTCAGAGTAAGGCTCCCTAGAATACATTATGCAATTGTAACACACATCATTCTAGGCTGTCATTGTCTACAAATATCTTTTCATTAAGGTTCTAAGTTTCTAAACACAGGAATGTTACTATTCATAATGGTAACACAGAATGACATATATTCGATTAAAATAATACCCGTTACATTGAATACTTTCACTTAAATCTATATAGGCTAAGAATACAGCTTGATACGCAATTGTTTATTTTGAAATTCATACACATCATAAGATATGATATACGTGCTAATTATATCATGCTCTCTAAACCTTCTGCATAGAAAAGTATTATTTTTATACAATCAAGTCCACAGAACAAGTACTAAAGGGAAAAAAAAAAACATACCTTTTCATACAAATACATAGTTTCTCCAGCACGAGCATCCATTTGAATGCTTCCCCAGAACCACTAGATGACATAAAAAATATTTTAATTTATAAACCTTAACAAAGAAGCTATTACTGTTGTTTAAAAAAAGAAAGAAAGAAAGAAAGAAAGAAAGAAAAAATTCATTCCAGAATTACTTGCCTCTTGCTTGACAACGTAAAGTTTCTTTGAAGGTTCAAATGGAAGTTCTTTTACTGTATTCTCTTCAACTATTAGGTGAGTGCATCTTTCATCTCCAACCGCTAAATAGCTACCTCCTAAAAAGGAATGCATACAAGCATAAATAAGCCAAACTACTTATCTGCAACCCTAAATCTTTAAAAGAAAGTGACTAAATCTTTAAAAGGAAGTAATTAAGCAGGTCTAGAGAATAAAATACACATCATTTTTAAATTATGCTAATTTTACCTTGCATTTCTGTCATTTCTTCCATATTGGTTTTTTCTTCATCTGAGAATCCCAGGAAACTCAAAATGCAATCTTGAAATGGAGGAACTTTAAATTCATTTCTAAAGTCATCAACTGCTGCACAGAAATCTCTAAAAACAAAATATACTCTTTTAAAATCAGTTTAACTTCAGTTCCATTTGTTAGACAAATCAATCTACAAATCCACAGTAATTCCCAAGATCTTAGCATAATGTATTTACTGAAAATATTTTACATCTTAGCCAGGCTTGATGATGCATGCCTGTAATCCCAGAGACTCAGGAAGTTGAAGCAGGAAGATCACAAGTTCGAGGCCAGCATAGGCAAGCTGGAGGACAGCCTGTATAACATAGTAAACGGTGTATCAAAAGGAAAATAGAGGGCTAGGGATATAGCTCAGTTGATAGAGTGCTTGCCTTGCATGCACAAGGCCCTGGGTTCAATCCCCAGCACCAAAAAAAAAAAAGAGAGAGAGAAAGAAAGTGATAACGCACCCCTAGGTACAATCCCAATACTATTAAAACAAACAAACAAAATTATAATATCTAAACATTTTATAACTTATCTTGAAATGTTCACAAAACTTCAGTTTAAAAAATTTGGGGGCCTGGGGTTATGGCTCAGCAGGAGAGCACTCACCTAAGGGTTCAATCCTTAGCACCACATAAAAATAAATAAAAAATAAAATATACATATAAAAAAAATATACTTTTTAAAAAATAATTATAAATAAATAAATAAATTTAAAAGTGGGTGCTAAGGATGCAGCTCAATGGTAGTGTGTGTGCTTAGCATGCAAGAGACCCTGGTTCAATCTACAGCACCAGGAAGGGCAGGCAGATCGTGTGTCCTGGATTTACTCTGGAAGTAAATTCTGACAAAATGTCACCATATGTAGCTTTCACAAGAACAATCAAATCCTTACTGTGTAAATACCGTGTTTTTTGTGAGTTCCCCCCCGCCACCAGTACTAGGAACAGAACCCAGGTGCATTTTACCACTGAGCTACAACCCTAACCCTTTTTATTTTTGAGAGAGTGTCATGCTAAATTGCAGAGGCTTAACACAAACTTGTGATATTCCTGCCTCAGCCTCCCAAATTGTTGAATTACAGGCATGCACCATCATACCTGACTGTATTTGAAGTTTTGAGTTCTCTAATTTCATGAAATGTTAGTGATAAATTGCTACAGCAATGAAATTATAAGATTAGAAACCTTAGCACAACAAAGCAATGAATCATAAGCATCAATTAAAATGTAACCATACAAGCATAAAAATATAACAATCAAAATACAGGGATGCATTGAACTATTATCTAGTAATTTTAGAATGTTTATAATTAAAATTATTTCACAAAGTAAAACCCAAAGATACTACAGATATCTTTCAATTTGTAATTTTTTTATAACCTCGAGTTTTTCTGCTATGCTACCAAAAGACTGAATTCATCTTTTCTATACTATCTATGAATTTAGGGGTTTTTTTGGCACATAGATTTATCTTTAAAAACATATGGTGAATTCACAAAATGAACTACAGAATTTCTAAACACTTACTGCTCATTCCGCCTTTCCCATGCTTTGTAAATCCAATCTGGCTTCATAATTGGAGTACCCAAACTAACAGCAACCTAAAAATATTAACATTAATTACAATGAATTTTTGTCTAAATTACATTTTAAAAATTATATATATCTTAGCATAATTTTAGATTAGCATCATCTACTCTGTAGCAAACCATAAAGAAAAATGAACAAAAAAACTATCACTCAATCATACAACTTAAGTTAAAAACTTTAAAACAAGTTCCACTGTGTTCACACTCATTCCTTATTTGATTTACTTAGATACTGGGGACTGCATCCAGTGCACTCTGTCCCTTGCTGTAGGTCTCACTAAGTTGCTAAAGATGACCTCCAACTTGTGATCCTCCTGCCTCAGCCTCCCTAGTTGCTGGAATTATAGGCCTGTGCCACTTTATGCAAAATAAATTTCTATTTATCTTCTCTGTTCTTTATGTTCACTGCAATGGAAATACTGACCAAGAGAAGACTAAAGAAAAATCATAGAACCCTTTTATAAAAGAGCAGAGCTCTGTTCTTATAAAATAAAAATAAAGAGTAAATTATCTGCTCTCACAGTTCTTGACCCCTCATCATCAACGATCACAGGAACCTTTGCTGATACTATTCATCTGCCTACAACATTATCCATCTACCTAACTTTGCAATCCTACTCATTTTTCAAAACCTAACTCCAATTTCATTGCCTTCTTAAAATATATGGAACCAAACATCTATGATTTATAACTTTTATTAAATATACTCACAGTAAAAACTGAATTTCTAATCCTTAATAAATTATGCAAGGAATAAATAGGGGAAAAGTGCTATTTTTAAATCCATCCCACAATAATTCCCTATTAAAATACACAAAAATACCAAGCATACATACCCTGAATTTTTCTCCTTCTGTACAATTTGCCACCAAATGTGTGACTTTTGAATTAAAGTCTTTTCGAATAACTCCACCCATATGATGAACCAATGTCACCAATCTGACCTCAAAAAAAAAATTAAGTATACTATAATTAATTTGAACAAATTTTTAAACTATTTAAAATTCACTTAGCATTTACTACCTTCTACTTACAAGGTAATACAAGATTTTAATAAAGATATGTCAAAAAAGGATTAAAAAATTAGTTTGCCTACTACACAGGCAAAATCATACAGACATAATATAGACCATGCAAAAATGAGAAGCTTTCAAATATATATTATTATTTTTTCCTAAATTACCCAGATTATATCACACCAAGATTCTTCCCACAAAATTACAGAATTACTCATTAGCTCCAACATAGAAAATTTTGAGAAACAAAGAAAAAAGTTTCTGACTTCTGTAGGGCAGTAAGAATACTTACATAATGAAAAACTAAATGTATAAATAAAAACTTCATGTAAACATTGTAGCTGATATGATATTTAACAAGATAATTAAACAGATCAGGTCATTATGAAAATATTTTGTTAGTTCACATGCCAGTCATTCTAGATAAAATATTCATTTCTTTGCAAGGCTATTTAAGAATTTGTATCATCACAAAATTTAAAGTCAAATTTAGTCACATATTTTCTCCGTTAATATTTTTAAAATCAAATCATGATACCAAAAAGAAGAAAACAGCCAAGTTGATTTGGATGGGAAAAACATTTCTTTGAATAGAATTTGTTTTATAATACTTACTAGTTCCTCTTTCTTCCTGAATCCAGTAAAACATAACACTAGATTCATCATACTTGTGCAATACAGTGGGCGACAGGAAAATGGCAAAGGCTGAAGGATATAATAGTTTTAAATCTGTGAGCTTTCTTTTTAATAGAAAGTAGAAGACATCTTTCTCAAGCTAGAGGTATTTCCCCTCCTGTCAATCAACTTTCTAGCCCAAAGATTTACTGGTATTTTTCATTTTGCCACAAAAAAAGGGCAAACATCCAGACTATAAGTTCCACAATAAAAAATTTTCCCATAATTCTCAAATCACATTTGAATATACACATATATATGTATGCATGTATATATGTAATATCTGAATACACTTTACAATTAGCAAATTAAACAAAATATTTATAATTAAAATTGTTAACCAAAATGTACTCTGACATATATGAAATATATGTATGACTCATTCATACACTATTTTAAGTGCTTCCAATACATGTTATAAAAACAGGTCAAAGGCATTGTATAATAAACAGTGTATAAATGTAGCACATACTTAAATCAAATGTGATTTCAATTTTTAAGTTAAAAATGGAGATATTTAGTAAATATTTTATTCAATGGTTATATACATATATACCAGAAAGGCATAGAATGATTAAAAACCACTATACTTGAGTCCCACCATTATTCAAGAATTCAAGGTGACCGACCAGGTGCTCATTACTAGCATCTATAACAATAGAAGCAAAATGACCAAAGCAATTTTCAGTGATAAGGCAAGTTTAAGAAAGGCAAAAGTGGCTAGGTGCTATGGAACACCCTATTCCAAAATCTTGGGAGGCTGACGTGAGGTCACAAATTTGAGGACAGCCTCAGCAACTTAGAGACCCTGTCTCAAAACAAAAACTAAAAGGACCGGGGATGTAGCTTCATGGTAGAGCACCCCTGGGGTTAGTCCCCAGTACCACCAAAATAAAAGAAAGTCAAAAACAACAAAACCAATTAGGGACAAAATATACTATACCTCTTAAGCAAAAAGCTAAAATAATTTCCCTAATTTTAAATCATGCAGTAACTGATAAAAATTAAAATGTGACATCTGTTCTGTATGGAGGAAAATAAAAATTTATGTACATGTATACATTTCTGTAACCCAACTTTAAGCAAATTATTTCTTCCTAGACATTGTAGAAAGTAAGATTATATGTTTATATATACACACAATTGACATTGTTTAACTCTCAAAGATCTTTGATGCTTACTACTAAAATGTATAATAAGAAAGAAATACATTAGATTGGTCACTATTAATATTGTATACTCTTAATAATTAACAGGAATTCTCTATATGAATTTCCAAAGAATTCATTAATAACATTCCACTATTGTCATGTATGTAAGAAATTTTTTAAAAATTAACTTTGAAAAGTCATAACAAACATACTGTTTCTTACCTCTCCTTTTTGTGCAGAGTTTAATACTACTGGTGGTCCAATAATTCTACAGTCAGCCTTGTATAAATCATTAAAGACAGAATTCTGGAAGTCCATGAGTACGAATACATTCTCGAATTCTGGGGAATCCAAACTTTCAAATTCTTCCAATGAGTCCATCTTTATATACGGTACTTTAATTTCCTGATTTTTTCACATTATTATTAGAAATAAAAATTATTTATATACCTTATTAATTAATTCATGATCCTATAAGACCTAAAAATCAATTCCCTATCAATATTTTTAACATCTTTATTTTTTAGATTTATAGAAAACTCATTTAATATCATATAATAATCAACATTACACATAGTAAAAAAAACACATTTTACTTATGTACATTTGTGTGTGTGTGTGTGTGTATCCATCTGCATTAAGATCTTAATTTAGGGGCTGGGGATGCGGCTCAAGCGGTAGTGCGCTCGCCTGGCATGCGTGGGGCCCAGGTTCGATCCTCAGCACCACATACAAACAAAGATGTTTTGTCCGCCAAGAACTAAAAAATAAATATTAAAAAATTCTCTCTCTCTCTCTCTCTCTCTCTTAAAAAAAAGATCTTAATTTATAGTAATTGATTTTTAAAATCCATTATTATAAAGGCATAAACTTCTAATTACTTAGCAGTCATTATAAATCATACAGAATGAACATTAAGTTCCATAAAATTAGATTGATGAGATGTGTTTTAAGTAGATGCACTTTTATTTTTTTGGTATTAGCGATTGAACTCAGGGGCACTGAGCCACTGAGCCATCCCCAGCCTTATTTTGTGTTTTATTTAGAGACAGGGTCTCACTGAGTTGCTTAGTGCCCCTCTCATTGGCTAAGACTGGCTTTGAACTCATGATTCTCCTGCCTCAGCCTCCAGAGCTGCTGGGATTATAGGTGTGCACCACCTCGCCCTGCTTAAGTACATGCCATGTTGATAGTAGGACAAAAAGATCTTCTCCACTATTTCTTTTATCCTGATCAAGAAAATGATTCCATAATACAGTTCTTTCTGCACAAATTAACTATCTTCAGGAAAAAGAGAGAGAGAGAGAGAGAGAAATGTGAGTTTGTAGGCTTTTGCAGGATGGCAAAATAGGATATAAAAAGATAGTTACAAATTGTGACTTATTGTTTATACTATTTCTATAGAATAAGAATTAAAATATAAAAAAACTTATATAATTCCTGTTAAAAAGAACAGAACCACTTAAAAGAAAACTGTAAATTGATCAACAAATTATTTGATCTTAATTTGGAAGGATGGAATCATGGGTTCAATCATGTATCCATGATGTTTTCATACTGACGTCTTAGATCTTTATATGTTGAAGCCTTAACCAGAATAAATAATAAAGACCTTTTCCAAATGTTTCTGCTATTTGGAAATAAGAACTTCCAAGAGGAAATTAAGGTTAAATTAGGTCATTTGGGTGGGCTCTAATCCAATCCGGTATCCTTTTAGAAGATATTTGGACACACAAAATAAACACCACAGATGCACATATACCGAAAAAAAAAAAAAAGGCTATATGAGATGCAGCAAAAAAGAGGCCATCTACAAGCCAAGAAAGGCTTCAAGGGATACTAAATCAGGTGATACCTTGATCTTGACCTTGAACTTCTAGCTTCCAGAAATGTGAGAAAATAATTTGTTTAAGCTACTCAGGATGTTGTATTTTGATCTGGTAGCCCTAGCCCTAGCTGAATTAGAAATTTAGATGTTTCAAATGCAGAGGTAAATTTCTTGGTGATTATCAATTAATGTGATATATAACTTGGAAATACAAGAATTTAGGCTTTTTTTTTTTTTCTTTTTTGGAACTAGGGATTGATTTTAGGGGGACTTTACCATGAGCTACATCCCCAGACCTTTTTCTTTTTTATTTTAAGACACAGTCTTTCTAACTTGCTGAGGACAGCCTTGAATTTGCATTCCTCCTATCTCAGCCTCTCAAATAGATGGGATTACAGGTATGCACCATCACACCCAGCTAAATATAAAATTAATGAGAAAAAAGGTAGAGTTCAATTTTCAGATTTTTGTACATGTTATGTCACTTAAATTTAAATTGAAGCTGGACACCTGTAATTCCATGAGATTCAGGGGGCTGAGACAAGAGGATCACAAGTTCAAGGCCAGCCTCAGCAACTCATTGAGATGACAACTCAGCAAGACGCTGTGTCAAAATAAAAAAGGACTGGGGATGTAGCTTAGTGGTTAAGTGACCCTGGGTTCAATTCCCAGTATCAGAAAAAATACCTATATATTTAAACTTAAGTTTTTATAAACCTAGCATTATTCAAAATAGATGCTAGTTTGGGGTTTCATAAACACCCAATTTTCAGAATAAGTATAAAATAGTTTCCATTTGTCTAGCTTCAGATATATAAAATACACCTTGTGCCTAAACTCCCATCACCATAAAGTGGAATAATTTTATCAAGGGAAGTGCAACATGCCACATGCAATGAGATGTTTGACCTACCATATTAATAACACTTTTTATTAATTTTTCATCCGACTTTCCAGGACAACTTTCTTTTATCTTTAAAACTGGGACTTCCATTATTTTAATAGTCTGCGAAAAGAGACTTAAGTGTAAGATTAAGGAAGCTATAAACTACTTACATACTGATGGAAGAAAAATTACTGTTTAGAAATTTACTATAAATCCAAGTTCCATACCTTTAATGCTTGTATAACTTCTTCTTGTTTTCCTGCTTCTTGAACCATTACCACTCTTGTTTCAATCTGAGGCATTTCTTCTGTTAAAATTTTAATCAGGTATTAACATTACAATCAGCAATTCCTAATCCTTCTTTGGCTATATCTGGTATGTGTTCTACTTTTGAGGAGACCATAAAATTCTCTAAAATTAAAATGACTTAATTACTAATTTAGTAGAGGAATATTTGGCCTTATGGTTTCTTTGGAAAAAGAAAAAATTCCCAGGCCAGGGGCACATGTCTCATGTCTACAATCCCAACTATTCAAGAGGCTGAGACAGGAAATCAAAGGTTTGAGGCCAGAGCTATGTGCAGTGGTACACACCTGTAATCCCAGTGACTAAGAAGGCTGAGGCAGGAGGATCACAAGTTCAAGGCTAGCCTCAGTAATTTATCAAGGCTCTCCCTCAAAATTTAAAAAATATTTTTTTAAAAAAATTTATGGGCTCTGTGGTGAAATAACCTTGGGTTCAATCCCCAGTACCAAAAAAGAAAAAAAAAAGTTCAAGGCCTGAGCAACCTAGTGAGAGACTCTTTCTCAAAATTAAAAATGAAAAGGAATGGCCAGGTGCAGAGGTACACAACTATAATCCCAGCAACTCAGGAGCCTGAGACAAGAAGATCATAAATTCGAAGACCCTAACAACACACTTGTCTCAAAATTTAAAATATAAAATAAAAGAACTGGGGATAAAGATGAGTGGTAAAGCACCCCTGGGTTCAATCCCCAGTACCAAAATAAATAAAGAGGGCTGGAGATATGACACAGAAGAGCATTTGTCTCACATGTGTGAGGCCCTGGATTCAATCCCCTGTACCACAAAAAAAAAAAAAAGTGAGAAAAAATGTACCATAGCAGGGGATACAAACATATACCCATTCTTCTTAACCAAAGAAAGCACTATCTTTCATAGCCTTCTCCTTCAATAGTTCAAAAACAGAATCAATATAAAGATGCCCCCTCCTTTTTAAAGTTAGAAAGCATTAATCTAAACAATAAGCAGAAAATCTAGTGTAAAGGGATTCTGTCATATTCATGATTCAATACCTGGGCTCTAGCACAACAGTTGCTATTACAGCTATTTCATAAGAAAATTGCTAATGAGGTTAACATTAAAATAGCTATTCAGTGTCTTAAAACAGATAACAGATTTACCTTCAACACATGAAGTAGATTCAATAAATAAGTTTTCCTTGGAACTTTCAGTAACCTTAGAATCAAAAATGGAAGAGTCTGCCAAGCTAGTCCTCTCAGTAGTAGATGTTAATATACTAAGGTCAGCCATTGTTTGTACTATCAACTGAAAAAAACAAAATTTAAATAAAAACATGAAACAAATACGATCACTAGGCAAAAACCAGCATCAGAGGTTCTACTTTCACACCTAGAATTTATAAAAAGTATTACTATCCACTTTTCTTAATACTTACAAAAAGTAACTCTACTTTCTGAGCTTGTTTCCTTTTCTATAAAACAAGATACTAATACCTGACTAAAAGGAATACAGTAAAATATTTAAAATGTATCAAAAGCATAGAACATTACCAGACATAAGAAACACACAAAAGGTAGTCATAAATATTATTGTATCTCCCTCAATACCTTTACCCTCAATCATTTCACTTTCTATGTTTATTTATAAAACCATCATAACACTCATCACCATCAATAATCCTTACAGAAAATGTGGGATCCATCATTACTTTCCTCTACCTCATTTTCATTCCCCAAATTCCTGTCAATCCCACCTCAAGGATATCTCACCTCTCTTCTCTATGCACAATGATACAATAGTTACTTGGTATAATACAACAACTTCAAATAACTTTATCAATCTCTTCAGAAATCATTCCTCACATGGTCTTCAGGGGTATATTACTTTCTTGTTCAACAACTTCCATAAATACTCCTCCCTATATGACCAAGTCCAAATTCACCATCAAGTTTTCCATTTAGTTCCCTTCTACCCATTTGGACTCATCACCTATAAATGAAATTTCTCAGCACTTTTCAAACCCAAATCGCAATGTACTTCACAACTATTTATATTTAATAGTGCTTAACTCTCTACATAGAGTGGCTTCCAACTGTCAACCACCACTTGACTCACCCTTTATGTATCTCTCAGAACCTCTCAGGTATATTTAGACTGATTCCTTATCAGTATTTTCATATTACTTTTCAAACTTATTCAAATGCATAGGTTAGTGTTAATATAACTCTGGACTATGAAAAAAAAAAACTTTCATTTTTCTTTTTTTCTTCTTCCTTCCAGGATAAAAGAGTTAAAAAGTTGTGCAAATGAGGAATAAAGAAAACAGTTTGGCAGGTTTTCATCAGTTCAAAATAGAGGTTTTGTATAAGTTGATTTTCTTGAAGTAAAGTTCTAAAATATTAAACAAATAAAAAAGAGGAAGTTCCACCTTCATCTGGAGATACATGTCTGATCTCCGTTACTCTTCCCTACTTCTTTAAATTAATATACAAATACCTTGCTCCAGATTCTTAGCAAAGAAATGGTTTAAACTGTATGTTTTGGGAAAATGGTAAAGTTAGTAGTGGCATCAAGTCTGGATGGAACACTAGGTAGTGGGAAATGTGCTTAGTAATAAAAGAGCCCTGGCACGGTTGTGAGATTGTATACTTCAATGTCAGGCAATTAAGCTTCCTGTCCTAGCTCTGCAGGTTAAGAATCAGTTTCAATTTGGGTCAAGCAGAGTTGGTAATACAACTGCAATCCAGTTGTGATAAAAAGTGAATAAATGATTTCTTAAAATAAGTGACAAATAATTATTAATCCTCAGTGGTAGACCACTTGGTGAGCACAGACAGGGCCTTGGGTTTGATCCCCAGTACCACAATAAATAAATAAGCACAATAGAATCAGTGTTCCTATAACCTATATTTCTCACCTGTGAACAGCATCTGGAGGAGTTTCTGACCAAATATACTATAACCCATAGGCACTTGTAAACAAATACTCACATTAAGTTTCCTTTTACTCAAATTTCTTTTTTGTTTCTTTGTTGGGGGCTTTTTGTTGTTTGTTTGTTGGGTTTTTGTTTGTTTGTTCGTTTGTTTGTTTGGTTGGTTGGTTGGTTTTGGCAATCATCTTGCAGAGTGAAGGGCCAAAACACAATACTGGATATGATGGTGGTATTATTAATAAAACTGTGATTGACAACATTTAAAGCTTTATATGCAGCATTGTACTAAACTTAAACCTTTTGCTTGATCTTATTTAAAAATTGAGACGATCCGAAGAGACAGATATTATCCCCATTTTATGAATAAATAAAGTAAAACTGCGATTCAAAGCCCAAGCTGATTCTAGATGCTGTGCTTTTAATCACTAAACCATATACATCTGTGGCTAGGAAGAGGGGATGTTGACCATACATTTTCATGTAGAAACCAAAAATTAAACTTCCTGCAAAGACGAAGCCAAGAATCCTAAATGAAACCACTAAGTTCTCTGAGATAAGCTCCCAAAAGCTGCAGCGGCCCGCCCCAGAGCTGCAGAGTTCGCGGCTAGCCAAAATCCCTTTCCCAATTCCCTCTCTTCACCACATTCTTCCGGAAGAGATGCAACTGGGTGAGTGGTGAAGATGCCCAGCAATCTCGGGAACCAGGCTGCATTCTGCTTCACCACCGGCTGTGGGTGGGGGTGGAGGAGTTCCCACAATCGGGAAGCCTGAGCCAGGGTGCTCCGGAATTCGCGGTCACCAGGACAGGGATGCTGACCGCAGGCAAAGGAGTCCACGGCCCCGGGGGACGAGGATCACTCTCACCTCCCTCACCCACACCACAGAGTCCTCACCACTCCAACAAAAGTCCCGTGAGATCCACCTCTTCAAGCGCTGATTCCTCTCACCGACTCCGACATTCCCTGCCGGTGGCTGCCACCTCCAATTCAAAAAAACGAGCCGTTCTCTCTAAGAGCCATGCCGATTGGCGCGTGATGTCAACCTCCTTCTGATAGGCTGGAGCCTCCAAAGGTGAGGTGATTGGCCGCTCTTCAATGCCCGCCTCCCTGCAGGAGACCATTGATTGGTTGTGCGTGAGTTTCAAATAAGCCCAACGGCTTGGGCGTCGGGACGTCAGGAATTTGTACAGAAGTGCCCGGATGTGACCAGGAGGTGGCGGTGGTGGCTTCTTGTCGCCTCTGGGAGTAGCAGGTGTTTCTGTGACTACCGCTTGTTTACTCAGTAAACATTCCGTTTCCTGAGGAACAGCTAGGTAAATTTTCTCCACCATCATCCCCAACATTTTTTAAAAAACAGAAAAAAGCGGCATCAAATCTTTTAAATTATCGGATTTTTTAAAAACCATAAACTTGCATTGGAACAAATTAAAAACATGCACGAGGTTCTAGAATCCCTAGAAGTAAATTGCTCCCTCCCCCACCGTGAGAATATTAGTTCCTTTAAAGTCTAGCCAAGAGTTTTATCAAGTTTTTCCCTGTGATTTCTATTGCTGTTAGGAAAACAAGTTTTTATATTTTCTAATTATAAGACACAATCTGCCAAGAAGAATACAAAGAAGGTGAGGTGGCGCAAGCCTGTAATCCCTGCTCCTCCAGCTTCTAAGGCAATAGGCTCTTAATTCCAGGCCAGCCTGGGCAATTTAAGGAGATGTATATATTTCCACTGATGATTTAAATAAAGAAAAACGGGGGAACTCATTACTAGAATCCTAAATCCCAATTTAAAAAAGAAAAAAAAAACTTGCACTTTGGAACAACAACAACAACAAAAATCTCAAACAGGTTTTAAGAATTTTAACTTTTTCCTAATTTTGTCAGGCAACCTTAAGAGTGTCTGAAAAGTTTGTAATATAATGCACAAAAGGAGTGAAGCAGTCTAAGCAGTCTGTAATTGTTGATTTTCCTGCTTATCAATATTTATAGTCTGCCCTTCAATATAATGCTGTAATAACCGTTAGAGCAGAAGAAAAGAAAAACAGTAATTGAAATTTCCCTTTGGAATGTAACTGCATACTTTAAACTTGGGTGTGCCTAGCATTTCAAAAATTGTCCTCACTAGAAATATATTAAGCTACTGTGGAATCAGCCTACTTCCTTTGTACATTGCTCCCTGTTAAGCAGGCTTTCCACCCAAACTAATAATTGACCAAGGGTGGTTTTACTCCCCGAATTTTATGCTAGCCTAACAAAAGCTGTACTTCATTCCTCTCAAGGAATATGTGGCAGTTTGACTAGCAAATAGGCAGTACAATCTTCTCTCTCTCAGGTCTTTGTTGACTCAGTAGATACTTATTAATTGCAAGACATTCTTTATGCTTGCTGAGGGTACAGAGATGAATGAGGCATAAATACCTACTTCTCAGAACCCAACAATCTGGTGAGGGATATTAACAGGTAAAAATGACTACAATGCAAGGGAAAGAAAAAAGAAAACCTAATACTGATAATTTACTAAGCATTTTACCTTATTTAATCCTTAAAACAACCCCCTGATTATTCATCATTAACCCATATTGGTATAATCGGGTACCCCCATGAAAAACATCTAACTGAAGGAAATGTTTGAGTAATTTAAACAAGATCACCTAGTAAATTTTATAACCTGCCTTAGATCAATGTAAACAAAGCCTGCATAGATCTGTATTCTGGTTCCCCAACAAATGGGGAGGCTGAGACAGGAAGATTGCAAGTGCAAAGCCACTCTTAGCAACTTAGCAAAACCTTCAGGAGTTTAGCAAGACTGTCTCAAAATAAAAAATAAAAAGGGCTGGGAATGTAGCTCAGTGTATTAGCCTTTGGTTCCCCAGTACCAAAAAAAATCTGTCTTCGGGCTCAATGAAAGCAATGAACAGGAAGGTAATTTAGATAATTGTGTGTTTAAAATGATTGTTTGCCACCTAATTGCACTTGATAATGAAGTAAAACTGTCCCTAATTTTTTCAGTTTTAAAAGGCTACCCCTACAAAGATAAAAGTGACACATTGCGGGCATGCTCTCGCTCGCTCTCTCTTTTTTTTCCCCCCTTGTTAGTACTGAAGATTTAATCCAGGGCACTTGACCGCTGAGCTACAAAACCAACCCTTTTTTAGCTTATTTTGAGACAGCTCCTCTCTTAGTTGACCAGACTGACCTCAAACTTGAGATCCTCTGACGTCAGCCTCCTTTACTAGGATACATTGCTCTTAATGTGTGGCTGGACATGTAGCTCTAATGTAGCTCTATGGTAAAGGTCCCCGGTATTCAGTCCCCAGTCAGTATCCAATGAACAAAACCAAAAACCTTGAAGCAAGAAAGGTATGTAGTCTCTGTAACTTTTTAATAATAGTAATCTAACAACAGATTTTCACTTGAAATGGAACAATGAAAGAGAAGAAAGACTAGTCAAAATGATGTTAAATTGAAATAGAAATGAAGTGGCAGTTTGGAAGCACAAATTCATAATGTGCAACGCAAAGAAAACGTCCTACCTAAAGGAGCTCATCGACAGGAAGGCCGAGCAGAGCCAGGACGATTCCAACTCTGAGGACTCGGTCGAGGGAGGCAGATGGCCAGGCACCTGGAGGTAGCCACTCTGGGGACTGAACCTTCACAGTCCGAGAGAAGGATCCCAAGAATCTTTTTTTTTTTTTTTTTTAAAGAGAGAGTGAGAGAGAATTTTTAATATTTATTTATTTATTTTAGTTCTCGGCGGACACAACATCTTTGTTGGTATGTGGTGCTGGGGATCGAACCCGGGCCACAGCATGCCAGGCGAGTGCGCTACCGCTTGAGCCACATCCCCAGCCCCGGATCCCAAGAATCTTGAGAACGGAGCTCTTCAGCCGTCGGATTGGAGAGAAACAAGATGAAAGACATCCCAAAGAGGCCTTTCTCTCAGTGTTTATTGACAATTATTTCTCCTCTGTTTGCGGAGCTGAAGGAGAAGAGCCAAGCATGTGGAGGGAACCTGGGGTCCATAGAGGAACTGCGAGGGGCCATCTACCTGGCAGAAGAGGCCTGCCCCGGGATCTCCGTCCGACACCATGGTGGCCCAGCTGGTGCAGCGGCTGCAGAGATATTCTCTTAGTGGTGGAGGAACTTCGTCCCACTGAAACCCTTTGGTCTCTGGGGTTTTGTTTTCCCTCCATTCTTCTGCAGCCTCCTTTTGAAAGTTAAGGAGAACCTTTGCCGGCTCTGCTGGAGGCGCCACGGAGGGCCACCCCCAAGGCCTCACTGTCCAGGGACACACTCAGCCCTCGCTGTGCCACAGCGTGATGAAGTCTTCACATGGGGTGGGGAGGGCCAGCTCCTTCAAGCAATTATTTTATTTTATTTTTAAATATTTATATATTTTTTTTTTGTTTTTGGCGGACACAACATCTTTGTATGTGGTGCAGAGGATCGAACCCGGGCCACATGCATGCCAGGCGAGCATGCTACCGCTTGAGCCACATCCCCAGCCCAATTTTTTTTATTTTTTTATTGTTTTTAATTTTAACCATAGTGCACATAGTAGGACTTTGAAGCTAATTAAATATAGAGGATGAGAAGGAATGTAAAATGTAATGTAAAATCATTTCATCTTTCTGAATGAGTGGAAAACTAGCAATATTGTTAAAGAAATAGAATAATTGCTTATATCCAGAAGACTTTAATTCCCTGTCCTCCTTCCCTCCCCAATGATTATTTTCTTTTTTTTTTTTTTAGAGAGTGAGAGAGAGAGAGAGAGAGAGAGAGAATTTTTAATATTTATTTTTTAGTTCTCGGCAGACACAACATCTTTGTTGGTATGTGGTGCTGAGGATCGAACCCGGGCCCCACGCATGCTAGGCGAGCCCGCTACCGCTTGAGCCACATCCCCAGCCCCCCCAATGATTATTTTCATCCTCAGTTACTTCAATATCCTTACTGATGAACCAACCAACCAACCAGATTAAGTTCCTTGAATTCTTGGAATCCCAAACCCTCAACATCCATTTTTTAAAATATTTATTAGCTGTAGATGAACACAATATCTTTATTCTTATTTATTTTTATGTGATGCTGAGGATTGAACCCAGTGCCTCATACATGTGAAGCAAATGCTTTACTACTGAGCTACAACCCTAGCTCTCCTCAACATGCATTTTTATGGTCATGTCTTATGTACTTTGCACTCAAAAAATCTTTAGCTCTGAAATTTTAGCTTCAAACATGCCACTCCAATCAGAACATTCTTCCCCACTTCTTATTTTTCTGTTTGTGTTGGGTATTGGGGATGCTCAAAGGAACTTTACTACTGAACTATATATCTCCAGCCTATTTCATTTGCTATTTTGAGATAGTGTCTTGTTAAGCCTGGCCTCAAACTTGCAATCTTCCTGCTTTAGCCTCCTGAGTCACTGAAATTTCAGAGGTGTGCCACCACACCCAGTGGGTTTTTATCCTACCTCTAAATCCCTTTTACCCCAAACCAAGAATTTTAGCCTTCAATTCTGCCAAATGATTGCATCCTTCCCTCTCTTCGTAACCCTTGATCACTTGCTTCAACTGAAAGATCACCAGTTTAAATGGTTTATTTTTCTTCCTGCCTCACTGATTTTTCCTCTTCAGTTTCTTTGGCTTAAATATTATTGTTTCCCAAATTATTGTTCTTATGCAACACTCCCTAGGTGAACTCAATCATTTCAAGGAATTTAAATTATATGCTAATGATTCTAGATCTCTCTACCTTGCCTAATGCTATTGAAACATAAAGCCAGGATTTTAATAAAGGTCACTCCTGTGACTTACCCAATCATATCGAATTCCACCTGTACTTTTTTTTTTTTTTTTAATTGTTGTTGTTCTTGTAATACTGGGGGTTGAACCTAGGGATACTTTACCACTAAGCATTATCTCTTTCATATCTCTCTGTCTCTCTCTCTCTCTCTCTCTCTCTCTCTCTCTCTCTCTCTCTCTCTCTCTCTCTCTCTCTCTCTCTCTTGAGACAGAATCTTACTGAGTTACTGAGACTGGCCTGAAAATTTGTGTTCCTCCTTCCTCAGTCTCCCTCCCTGGTCCCTGGGATTATGGGCGTACACTGTGGCTCCTGACTAAACTCTACATGTTCTGAAGGGAATTCCTCATTTTCTCCTAACTCTCCACTCTTATCTCTTGTAAAGACAAGAGCTCTTTTAATTGGGTGAATCCCTTTCACGCAGATTCTGCAGTTGGATCTCTCAAAGTCATCTTCTATTCATCCTGTTCCTTTCCTTCTTTCTGTCTTTCTACGCCACCCCCGACCCCAACATCATTCACCTAATTTTACCTCAAAATGTTTCTAGAATCTGAATATTCCCTTGTCAGAACACTGCCTGAGTTTAGGTCTTCACTATCTCTCATTCCAACTCCAACAACAACCTTGTGGATCTGCAACCAATCTCTCTCTCTCTCTCTCTCTCTCTCTCTCTCTCTCTCTCTCTCTCTCTCTCTCCTTCCCCACCCTTTCTCTCTCCCCCTCCCTCCCTTTCTCTCTTCCCCTCCCTCCCTTTCTCTCTCTCTCTCCACCCCCCAGTCATTATTCTTTCGGAAAGATAAAAGAACCATCTTTTTTTTTTTAAGAGAGAGAGAATTTTTTTAAAACATTTATTTTTTAGTTTTCGACGGACACAACATCTTTGTGTGTGGAGCTGAGGATACCCCTTGAGCCACATCCCCAGCCCAAGAACCATCTTTTAAAAAATAAACGTGATTATGTCTCTTCCTACTTAAAAACAACATTTTTTAAAAATGTGTTTTTTCATTGCTCATAGAATAAAGTTCAAATTCCTAAAGAGAATACAGATCCTTCTCAAATTTTCTGTTACCCTCTTTGCTACCATATATACACCATGTGTTCAGTTATACTGGAATTCTCATCAGTCCCCAAAACATGTCAAGCTTTTATAAATATCTACATTTACATATTCTTTCCCACTTGCCCTGTCTCTGTTTTTCTACATGAAAATTCCTATTGATCATTGAAGACCCCACTGGAACCTCAAGAAACCTTCTTTGACTATCCCATAGAGGGTTATATGCCCCTTCATCTGCATGTGAACACAATACTATTTAGACCTCAGTATGGCTGTTGTCAGTTTTTTATTGTAAGTATTAGTTAACATGACTGTCTCCTCTATTGAAATACGAGGTATTCAAGGTCAGAGAACAAGACCATATTCCTTTCATCTTTGTACCCTAGCATTTGTGCACTCGATTATTATGTATGGGAAAATGGAAAATATTTCACTATTTGGATTTATGTATATATCTTATTTGCTGTGACAGAGGCTAGGTGCCTGAGTATAAATCATTTTTTAAATTAGTGAATTAGCAGTCACAAATACTCCTCTACTTGTTACTGTTGCTTTATCAATTGTTCTGTCTTAAATCCAAAAAGTTACATATTACCTGCTTACTCTTACATTTATGACACCCATACCAGATGTTTAGAGGTGGTCAGGGGGATATAAGAATTTTATAATATCTAAATAGATTAATAAATTCATATCAGGTTTGGGATGGAGCTCAGAGATAGAGCACTGAGTTTAAACCTCAAGATTGAAAACAGACAAATAAGCTCATGTTGTCTTAGTTTTCTGGGACTTCTCATCTTAATGCTTTATTTCTGCTTACTAAATTGATTCTAAAGCTTATCATTTTGTGTCTAAATTGGAATAAATTATCTACATATTAAAGTGTACTTTTTAACCTTATTCTTAATCAATATTTAATAATTATTTCCCTATGATCAGGGGTAATATTCAAGGAATGAAACTTAAAATAATGTAAGCCAATGTTTCTGTCTTAAACCCAAAACATAATTGCAGAGCCATGACTCCTTCCAAGTCACTTCTGCAAAATGACTTTCATGAATTGCCTGGTAGTTGCTAACATAGTTTACTTCTCTCATGGTGTATGAACTAAAGAGTTTCCTACCTCTTACTTCTCTCCCTTGTCTCTTTCCCTTGCATTAATCCATCTACTTGCAGATTTAATCTGCAGCTACCAGATTAAGATATGTTGGTTTATATGCTGTCATTCTTAGTAGCCTTTTCCTCCTTGGGCCACCATTGCTTTGCAGAGTTCCCATACTGTAGGGTTCCAGAACTCAACTCTAGACAAAGTCTTCCCTTGTCTGCTTGAGAAGCCCTCTAGCTTTGGGAAATGGAAACCAATTCCCTGGTTCTGGTCCTGGCTTTTCCATTTCCTAGCCAAGGACCTCCAGCAAGTTATTTAATTTCTGTGCCTCAGTTTGTCTTTCTGTAAAAGGGTAGGTAGGGTTTAATTTATGGCATTGTTTTGAGGACTTAAAAAGTTACCATATGTAATTAAAACCTGTTTGGGCACTTATTAAACATCCTACAAATTGTATCTGCTAATATTACTACCATCGCTTCTACTACTGTGGCTGCACCTGTTATTACTTTTGCTATCCCAGCTAAAGCCTTGTAATAATTGCCTGATGGGAGTGCACTGCCTTCTCACCCATGACCCCAGGAGCAGTGGCACCTGTGCAGCTGCCATTTCCTTTGCTCCTCCTTACCCCAGCTACAAACTCTCACTGCTACACCAAGGCTGTGTGTGTTCTTCTCCCAGAGGAAGGACAGTCCATTCCTTGGTCTACACCAAATTTAATCTCCCTTTTCTAAGAGAAACCTTACTATGCCTGAATTGTCTCCTCTTGTCTGGAGAATGTGGACTGGTTGCCACCCTTGACAAGGCTCCTTCCCATAGCAAATCCCAGCCAAGATTTCTTAGGCTAAATGTTAGTCCCTCCCTCCAAGGTCCCTTCACTGGAAATATAGTTATTGAATTAGTGTCAATAGAACAAAAACTGTAACAGTTCCATGTATATGTGTGTGTGTATGTGTGTATATATATATATATATATGTGAGTTTAATCACAATAACAAGTACCTTGAAAGAATGAAGCATTACAAAATTCTTTTGTGTCATCCTAAGATGTGTAACTTATGTTTAACTCCTAAGATGCTAAATGAAGATAAAATACTAAAGCAATTGAAAATGAATAGAAGTACTTAGAATATTAAAGTATATAATATATTTTCCCTAAGCAACGTAACTTGATGCTTTGACTATATCCCTTGTGGCTTTGAAACTTACACATTTTTTTCTTTTTCCCAATCTTCTTTTCCCTAAATTTCTCCTTCCTGATCTCCTCCAGATCTTTTTTCTGATCTCTCCTCTCTAATCTTATTTTCTCTGAATCACCTCAATAAAAGCCCCCTGTTCCTGATGATGGACAGAATCACAGCCTTTGGGACAGCAGTCCCTTGTGTTTCTCCTTTGCTAGTAAAGCAATAAATTTTCTTTTTCCTTTTTCTCAAAACCATGTCCTCCTTATTAAATTGACATCGAGGACAAGGACTGAGCTTTCAGCGATAGCAATAAAATAATTTTCCATGTGGAATATAGAACTACAGAGATTCTTACTTTGGAGGGTCAGTTTACCCATTTCCATCTCCAAACTGGGTGACATTCTGAACCATCCTACCAGTCTTTTTTGGTGGTGAAGTTACTGAGGATCAAACCCAGAGACACTTTATCACTCAGCTAAATTCCCAGGTCTTTTTATTTTTTATTTTGAGACAGGGTCTCACTAAGTTGCTGAGGCTGTTAATAACCTTCTCCTCTTTTCAGCCCGCCCCTCCTAGTTATTGGAATTACAAAGTGTACTACCACACCACCATGCCTGGCTCATTCTACCTTTTCCCCTAGCTCCATTTTTACACATTTCCCTTGCAGTTTATTCCTTCTTCCTCTTTATTGATTCCTTTTTATCATTCTCTCTGCTTCTTATCTTTCCTTTTTCTTTTTTTAATTTACATATGCCTCAGGGCAAGAGAAAATGGAGAATTTAAGCAAGTTTATTTTTGGTGCTGAAAGCTTTTCCCCACCCCATACCCACCCTCATTCACTACTATGGGGTGACCATGCAATCACTCTTCAGATCAGATTGAATGACGTTTCTCATCCCTTCAAAATTTATCCTAATCTAATGATAACTGGTATATTAAAAATATTATTGCATTTCTTGCCAAGATGATCCACGTGCCATTTGTTGTGATGAGCTTTGCTTTTAATTATCTAAAGAAATGACAAAATACATTATAACTTCTAGATTTTATTTCAAATATGAAACATATGTCATCTAGAAGTAACATTTTATAGTAAGTTTATATCTTTTATCACACATAGGATTGTATTTTACCATAACTGAATGTCAACACTGAAGTGAAAGGGAGGAACAAGAGATGGGTATGCAAGAAATGAAAAACAGAGACCAGGCAGAGCTGCACACAAGAGTTTATTTGTCACAGCTGAAAAAAGCCATCTCTCTACAGAAGTCCGATTGAGAAGTAACAGGCTGGAGGGCCATTTGAGTGATGGGTGGTCTCGGTGGGAACCTCCAGTCTGTTACTGCTGTTTACCAGTGATGAGTCCTTGCTTCCCCAATGCTGGAATGCTGAAGTATAACACCAGAGAAGCACAATGAGGCAAGTTTAGAGTGGAAAGTAGAAGCTTTATTAAAGGATAGTAGAAAAGACTTCTCCCTGGAGGAAGAAGGGGACCCATGAGGTGGAATCCCGCCACCTATAGGAGAGAGGCAAAACAGGCTTGAGTTCTGGGACCTTTATTGGGGAGGCTCAGAAATCAGAGCCCGGTAGGTCCTAATGCAGGCAGTTAAGAGTTGGGTTAGTGTGAGGGAGTGGCGAGCCCTTCTCAGAAACGCCCTTTGGCGGGAAAGTGAAATGTTTTCCCTTAAAGTGGCCGCTGTCACTTAAGATGGCCATCCAGATGCTAAGCACAGACCTTATAAACATTGTAATGTCAATAAATCACATGTAATTGTTTTTCCCTTTTTATACTGACAACCTTCCCCAAAAAAGTACTTATAAAGTACATAGTTTTATATAATGCCACACTAAGCACAATTACAGAGATTCAGTCCCTCCAAGAATTTACTGATTAACAGATTTATTTCAGAAGTTTTAATGACTATCCATGGAATTCTATCCTTTTTTTTAAATTAACATTTTCCAATTAAAATGTCATATTTCCAAGTCAGTTATAATATAGCATCTTCTAACCTGTCACCCATTCCTGTAAAACAAGCTTTAGAAATTATAATCACTATGAGCTAGAAGAAGCTATTTTGCACAGCTCAATAGTCAGTAATTAGTATATGAATCTTTGCCTTATGCACATGAATCATTAGGCTATAAATCACTTGACACAGATTTGCAAGACTACAAATTTTACACTTTAAAACTTCACTTGGAAAAACAGAATTAGCTTTCTTTGATGGAGCAAGAGGTTTCCAAATATGAGGAAAACATTATTTCTAACTATGTGATTTGATTAGCAAAATTTTAAACATGGAAAGAAAATCTCAGCTCATTAGACTCATTCTTTGTTTCTTTTTTTTTTTTTGGCTGGGGCGGGGGCGGTGTACCAGGGATTGAAATAAGGAGCACTTGACCACTGAGCCACATCCCCAGCCCTATTTTGTATTTTGTTTAGAGACAGGGTCTCACTGAGTTGCTAAGCACCTCACCTTTGCTGAGGCTGACTTTGAACTGGGACTCCTCAGCCTCCCAAGCTGGAATTACAGGCATGGGCCACCGCGCCCGGCTTCATTCTTTATTTCACAGATGAATTTTATCAAGGCCAGAAACATCGAAGTCACAGAAGTTCAGGTAACTAATTAGTGACAAGATTAAAAGTTATATTTCCATTATTTATTTATTTGTTTATTTACTTATATGTTACTGGGAATGGAACACAGAGGCACTGTACCATTGAGCTACATCCCCAGCCCTTTTTATTTTTTATGATAAGGTCTCACAAAGTTGCTAGTCTTGAACTTGTGGTTCTCCTCCTAAGCCTCATGAGTTCTAGGCTTATAGGAGTGCACCACCACTTCCAGCCATTAATGTCTTATTTTTTTTTAAAGATATTTTTATTTTACATTATGCATATAAAAATATCCATATAAACCATTGTGGTTTGCACATGCCTCTAATCCCAGCAATTTGAGAGACTGAGGCAGGATCATTGCAAGTTTGAGGTAAGCCTTAGCAATTTAGAAAGGTCCTAAGCAGCTTAGTAAAAGCCTGTCTCAAAAAAAAAAAAAAAACCATAAAAAGGGCTGGGAATGTAGCTCAGTGGCAAAGCACACCTAGGTTCAGTGTCTAGTAATAAATAGATAAAGAAATAATATGTTTATTCATAATGCATACATGTTTTACCTTTAAAACAATTAAGCTGCTTTCAGTTTTATAAGAGCCTTTCTGGTCTTGCACTCTAATATTCTCAAAATTTGTCACAAGAATCTCATTGTAATTGATCTCCATTAATCCACACCGCCTTCATCTAATTCATTATTTTTTAAAATCTAATCCATTCTTCAGCCTGCATTCAAAGTAACATAATGCAAATCCAAAATACTTATGTCTTTCTGAAAACATTTCCATCCCTACTAGGCTTATATAGTCTGATCTTTACCTGCTTCTCTAGCTTTTTTATATACCAATCACACACATTTTCCTTCTCTTGACTTTGTTGTTTGTTTTGCAGTGCTGGGGATCTAAACCAAGGCCTCATGCATGCCAGGCAAGGTACTCTACCACTGAGCCACATCCGAAGCCCAGTTCTTTCTCTCAAGGACTAACTATATTGGCCTTCCTTCTCAGGGATTTTGTACCTGCTCTTCACCCATTCCTCTAATCCTCATTCCTTTAACCTACAACATCCTCATTCCTTTAACCTAGAACAGGCAACTTGTATTCACTTTAATGCTTGCTCACTTACAACTTATTATTACTTTAGTTATACATGGAAACAATATCTTTATCTTACTTATTTTTATGTGGTGTTGAGGATCGAACCCAGTGCCTCACACATGCTAGGCAAGCACTCCACCACTAAGCCACCATCCCAGCCCCTACTTACAAGTTCTTGAAAGTTATTTATAATTTTACTGTTAGAAACCCTATCCGCTATCTATCAGAATTCACAACCTCTAGCACAAGTATCTCTTTTGTGATATTTGCTGTAATTATTGGTTTAAAGTTTGTCTCTTCTATGATCTATACTAGTTGAGAGCAGGAACAATGTTTTCATGTTCATTTGTCCATGGGGCCTAAAACATAGAAAGTACTTAAACTTTTGAAATAACAAGGAAATGAATTAATGAATGAATGAACTTTTTAATTATAAATCAGTGGTGCTTTGTCCAAAGATTCTAAGTAAAGTTTCTATTATTTATATTTTTATCCAATCTATGATTTATGACAATTTTTCCTGTTGTTTCTTACTAGAGATAATGGATTCAGTGATTTATTTCCAAAATTAATAAGTTTACATTGGGGATGAAATAATTTACATATTTAATTGGCATTTCAGTAAATTACCCAAGAATTGAATGATTTTGAACCATGACCAGCTCAGCTGTGAGTAGAAGAGAGGTAAAGATAAATGCTACCAAACTAAACTCAGTTAACTTTCCAGAGTTTACAAAGCTAGGCAATATACAGACCCCAAAATTCAGTTTTTTAACATATTCCTTCATGTATTATCTACCACTGAGCCACATCCGAAGCCCAGTTCTTTCTCTCAAGGACTAACTATATTGGCCTTCCTTCTCAGGGATTTTGTACCTGCTCTTCACCCATTCCTCTAATCCTCATTCCTTTAACCTACAACATCCTCATTCCTTTAACATGTATGTATTACATGACTCCTGAAAATTGTCTTTTGCATACCATCAACTGACTTGTACATATCTGAGGTATCACAAAGTGATTGTGTGTGCCAATGTAACTTTGACATCTTTGTAGAGTAATATATGCCATAATAATTTGAATATTTTGTACTTAGTCATATTATTGTTGCAGTTCAAATGAATGGAATAACAGAATTATAATGCAGTTAAAATAAAAATGGAACCAAGTTATAGAAATATAGAGAATATTGCTAGGTGTGGTAGTGCACCTATAATCATAGTTATTCAGGTTGCAAGAGGATCATAAGTTCAAGGCCAACCAATGTAATTCAGGGAGATCTTGTCTGAAAATAAAAAATAAAAAGCTACATAGCTAAATGATAGAGTGACCCCAGGCTTAATTCCCAGTGGTATTTAAAAAAAATAACAAAATAAAATAAAAAAGCCAGGCATGATGGCATATGCCTATAATAAAGCAAGTTGGAGACAAGAGGATCATAAGTTTGAGCCCAACCTCAGAAACTTAGACTCCCAGCAATTTAGCAAGACCCTGTCTCAGAATGAAAAATAAAAAGGATTGGGGATATACTCAGTGGTAAAGTACCCCTGAGTTTAATCCTCAGTACCAAAAAAAAAAAAAGAAAGAAAGAAAAATGTATTCATTTATATGCCTATCGACATAAACAGGTCAGCCGTGGATTTTGGAGTGTATCCTAGATATTATGGGAATTCATTCTTCTTCTTCTTTTTTTTTTTAATTGTACTGGGAATTGAGCCCAGAGCTTCTCTCCTGCTAGTCAAGCACTCTACCACAGAACTATATACTCACCCTTTATTTTTTTAGATAGCATTTTGCCTGAGCATTTGCAGGGGAAGTATATGGGAGATCTCTGGGTTTGTTTGTTTGTTGTTATTTTTGGTGCTGGGAATTAAAGCCAAGGACACTTTACCACTGAGCTACATTCTCAGACCTTTTTCATTTTAGTCTGAGACAGGATGTCATTAATTTTCTTATGGCCTCACTAAACTGTAGAGAGTAGCCTCAAACTTGTGTTCCTCCTGCTTTAGCCTTCTGAGTCACTAGAATTACAGGCATGCACCACAGTGCCCAGCCTGATTGCTGTTCTTTCTACTCAATGTTACTGTTAACCTAAAACTGCTCTAAAATATGAAGACTATTAAAAAATAGTAAATACCCATTCATGATAAAAATTCTCACCAAACTAAGAATATAACTTTCTCAATTTGAAAAATGTCTTCTATGAAAAACCTGTTGCTAAAATCTCATTTAATAGTGAAATATTTAATGAACAAGTCAACAAATGTTTAGTCTCACCACTCTGTTCAACATTGTACTGAAGGTCTTATACATGTCAATAAAGCATGAAAAATTTTAAAAGGGTTAAAAATAAGAAAGAAAAAAAATTTGACTGCCTTAATTTGTGGATGATATAACTATTTCATAGGAAACTTTAAATAATTTGCTAAACCACACTTAGAAATAATATTTGGGGTAAATAAATTGCAGGACACAAAATTAACTTGCAAAAATCAATTAATTTTTCAATATAGCAATGATCAATTGGAAAATGAAATTAGAAAACAAGTTCATTTACAAATGCATCAAGAAACATAAAGTAGCCAAGCACGGTGGCCTAATACAACCAGGCCTGTAATCCCAGCAACTCAGGAGGTTGAGGTAAGAGCACAAATTCAAGGCCAGTCTCAGCAAGTTAGTGAAACACTGTCTCAAAAGTAAAAATTGCAAAAATGGCTAGGGACATAGCTCAATGGTAGTGTCCCTGGGTTCAATCTCCAGTAATAAGAAAAAGAAAGAAAGAAAGCTTAAGAATTAGTTTAACAAAAAATGTGCTTGACTCTATGCTGAAAACTAGAAAACATCACTAAGAAAAATTAAAGATGATTTAAAATATTGAAGAGACACTATATTCAAGCATCATAAAGGTCAGTATTGTTTAAATATCAATTTTCCACAAATGGATAGAATAAATGTAATTCTAGTCAAGATCTCAATAGAATTTTTGTAGAAATTGGCAAGGAGATACTAAAATTTGTTGAAAAGAGAAAGACCTAAAATAGTCAAACTACAGTAATCTGGAAATAGAACACAGAATTTCCACCTAACTTCAAGACTTAAAATAGAAATAAAATAGTCAAGAAAATGTGTTACTAGAATAAAAATCAACAAATGCATAAATAAAACAGAAGAATCCAGGAATATATTCCCAGTTATTCAACTTTCTGACTTCCTACAAAGGCATAAAACAATCCAATGAGGAAGGAGAGTCTTTTCAACAGTGTTATGGGAAAAGCCACATATCCATACAGAATTAATCTCTACCCAGCCAGACACAGGGGCACATGACTGTGATACCAGTAACTCCATAGGCTGAGGCAGGAGGATCATAAGTTTGAGGCCAGGCTCAGCAACTTAGTGATCCCTGTCACAAAATTAAAAGGGGAAAGGGGACTGTTGAGGATATAGCTCAGTGTAGAGCACCCCTGGGTTCAATTCCCAATTTTGCAATAAATAATATATTTAAAACCAATAAAAGCTAAAGCTATAAGTCTTCTTTTGAAAGAAAAATAGAAAAATATCTCCATGATTTAGGTCTGAACGAAGGTTTCTTAGACAAGTCACGGAAAGCAACACTGGAAAAGAAAAAACTGATAAATTAGATTTCATTAGGATTTAAAACAAAGAAACCTTAAGGAAATTAATTTGGTGGGCTGAGATTATAGCTCAGTGGTATAGCGCTTGCCTAGCACATGTGAGGCACTGGATTTGATTCTCAGCACCACATAGAAATAAATAAAAGAAAGGTATTATGTTTATCTTCAACTATTTAAAAATTTTTTTAAAAAATAAAATGAATTTGGTATTTAAAAAAAGAAAGAAAAATAATAATGAATTAGGCAGTTCACAGATTGTCAGAAAGTAATTACAAAATGTATATTGGGCAAAGGGACTGGTACCCAGTAGATATACACACACACGTGCACTTACACATACACACATACATATATACATATCTCCAACATATACATAGGAGACATATAGGTACAGATATCTATATGATATAAATTATATAAAAATGATATTGATACAAGTGTCTATATCTTATCCATCTACATCATCTATACCTCAATAACAAAATGCTAAGCAAGTCAATAAAATATGAGAGATTTGAACATACAAATAATACAATATTACAAATAACACAATACTAACTAATGATCAATAAGCACATTGTCAAGTGCTCAGTGTCATTATTGTTTGTGGTTATACAAATTAACACTGAACACTCGAATGGCTACAGTTAAAAGACTATTATTTCAAATTAGATTTTTCGAGTTTTATTGAAAAATTAAAAATTTTTTTTTTAGTATTTATTTTTTTAGTTTTCAGCAGACACAACATCTTTGTTTGTATGTGGTGCTGAGGATCGAACCCGGGCCACAGGCATGCCAGGAGAGTGCGCTACCGCTTGAGCCACATCCCCAGCCCGAAAAATTTAAAATTTTTAAAATGATAAACATATGAGAAATCAAAACCCTCATACATTGTTGGCAGATAAAATGTTACAACATTTTTGGCAATAGATCTAGCAGACATCTACCTTGTGACCTTGATATATACCAAAGAAAAATCAGTACATGTCCACAAAAATTGTATAAGAATGTTCATAGCAATTTTACTTACTGTAACATCTAGGAAACAGCCCAGATGTCTGTCAGTCAGAGAATATATTTTTTATTTTAAAATTTTGTTTTATTTTTATTTTTTGGTACTGGGGATTTGTTATTATAATTGTTTTTGGTACTAGGGATTGAACCGAGAGGCACTTTTAACACTGAGCTACTGCCTAGTACTTTTTTGTGTTTTATTTTCAGCAGGATCTCACTAAGTTGCTTAGGGTCTCCCTAAATTGCTGAGGCTGACTTTGAACATGCAATCTTCTAGCCTCAGCCTACAGAGCCACTGGGATGGGAATACAGGCACTGTGCCCAGCAAGAATATATTTTCTACAACTGTGGTATATTCACTCATACAAAGGAATATTGCTGAGAAAAAGAAAAGAAGGAATCATTTCACAGCATGGATGGCTCAAAAACATTGTGCTGAGTGAGGGGGGAAAATAAGAAGCTTTATACAAAAGAGTGAGTCTATTTATATAAGATTCTAGAACTGTCAGATCCAATCTGCAATGGAATAAAGTCAAAACAATTGTCTCCTAGGGGACAGAGATAGGGAATAAAAGAGAAGATCCCTGATGACTATTGGAGAGGATTTTGCCTTTGGATTACACAGGTACCTGTACTTGTCAAAATTCTGACTATACACTTAAAATCTGTACATTTCTATCGTATGAAAAGTTCACTTCAAAAGAGATGCTTGATATAGTCACAGATGTAAGGGGATAAAAACTAATGCTTTATCTCTCATTATTTTTACCTTCTCTTTTACACACAGTTGAACTTATTTTATAGAAGCTATTAAAATATTAGGCTACTTTCTCCTTCATTAAACATAATTATCTTTAATTTTTCATTAACATTTTTGCATGTTTCTTTTTCTGAAGATTAAATGAAGATGTTATATATAATATCATACAGTTAAGATGTTTAGCAATATTTTCAAATAATATTGCTACATTTTTCCTAATTAAAATTCCTTTTGAGGCGGGGAGGGGCTGTTTTTTTCTTTCTTTCATTAAGGTAGTCACCAAGGAATTAAATTCATGCCTGCTCTTGAGAACATCAATACGGAATAAAAAGCCAAGAATGTATTATCATGGGCCCAAGTAGCCAGCATTTCTATATCATTTAACTTTTTAAAATTATGAACATTTATTACTTTTATAACTTAAAACACAGACACACACACACACACCAAAAAAAAAAAAAAAACACCCTTTACTATGTCATTTTCCTTATGAAAGCATTGACTTCCTGTAAGTTACTAATGGCATACATCCAAGCACTTTCCTGTGAACATTCAAGGTCTTTTTCCAACTCTCCCACAACCAGAAAGAACAAACATGTTTTCATGCTGTGAAGACAAGGAACATAAATTGAAAAGTTCATTTCTGGGATGAATACCTTCTGGTAGAAACCACAACTGATATATTTATCTGAAATTTCTTTCTCTTTTTTTCAGTATTAGGGATTAAATGCAGGAGCATTCTACCTTTAGGCTACATCCCCAGTACCAAAAACATAGCATTAATATGTTCAAAGTCAGCCTGAGCAACTTAGTGAAATCCTTTCTCAGGAAAAAAAAAAAAAAAGATGAAAAAGTGTATGTGTATGTGTGTGTGTGTGGGGGGGGGGGGTCACTCAGTGGAAGAATGCCCCTGGATATATATATATTAGCTGGACTGTAGTCGCAGAAGAAAAAGGAGTTGAGAGAGAGGGAGGGAGGAAGGGAGGGAGGGAGAGTGAGAGAGAGAGAGAAGAGGGGGAAGAGGGGGGGAGAGAAAGAAAGAGAGGAGGGGGAGGGAGAGGAGAGGGAAGAGGGAGAAGGGAGGGGGGACAGAGAGAGGAACGGGGAGAGAGTAAGAATAAGAGAGGTAGAGTAAGAGAATAAGAGCACGAACACGAACAGGGTGTTGATATTTATGGGCTTAACACAGGAGCAAGACGAGTGGGCTGTAACTTCCTCATTGGCTGAGAGTTCGAGCCACTTCAGGGATTGGAGGTGTGCCATTCAAAGTTTGTGCCATTCACAGGGATTGGATGTGACAGTTCGCATGCCTTTCAGTGCGTTACGGACCTGAGCTCCTGGCTCTGGGCACCATCTTTACCAATACTCCTGAGCTCCTGGAAGAGAAGCACTCCAGGCGTCATCTTTACCAACATACATGCCTGTAATTCAACTGACTCAGGAGACTGAGTCAAGAGGATCACCAAGTTTGAGGCCAGCCTCAACAACTTATTGAGACCCTGTTTTAATATAAAAATATAAAGGTTTGGGATGTAGCTCAGTGGCAAAACACCCCTAGGTTCCATCCCCATTACCAATAAATAAATAATCAATCAGTCCAATCAACCAACCTGAAGTCGTATTGTCAAATATCTAGAGGTGCCTGAAAACATAAAGTCATTTTTTTATTTTGAGTAACTAGATATTAATCTGCCAGAAGCGATGAAGCTGTAGGAAAGACAGCTCTCAGAAATCCTATAACATTGTGATCTTGTGTTGGTAAATTTTGTCTTTTCCCAGTTCTATGCCTGATTAATTCCATGTTACTCTATAAGATTTTTTTTCCTTTCTTCCTTTTTTCTTTCACCAGGGACTGAATCCAGGGGCACTTTACCACTGAACTACATCACCACCCCCTTTTTATTTTTTACTCTTAAAGCAGGGTCTCTCTAAGCTGTGGAGCCTTACCTCAAACTTGCAATTCTCCTGCCTTGGCCTTCCAAATCACTAGGATTAATGGCATGTACTACCATATCCGGCACTCCTTTAGATTTAAAGCAAATATCACCACCATGTGAGACTTCTTCTACCTAACCTCTAACCTGGTGAACAAGTTGTCTTTGCCCCACAGCCTCCTTCCTTGACTCACAACATGCTGTATAGTGCAGTTTCTCATGCTGTATTCTTTATCCTCCATGCCCCCCCCCGCCCCCCCCGCCCTATTTTTAAAGGCTTATATTTATGTATTTCTAATTGTATCGTGACCACCATCTATTTTTTTTCTTTTTTATTTAAAGAATTTCAGTATATGTCAGTAGAGGCACAAAGATTTGTTTAGAATAGGAAGGGATACACATTCAAGGAAAATGCAGGCCATCTTGAGAGAGACATGGTCTTTTTTTTTTTTTTTTTTTTTTAAGCAGGAAGCTCTTTTATTTAATTGACTTATTACATACTAAGCAAACACTCTACCACTGAACCACACCCCAGCCCTCACACAGCATACTTGTGTGGTGTTTAACACTATTATTCTGAGCTGTAGTACAAGAGTGTTCCCTCTTGAAAGGCAGGAAAGGCACATCTTTGTGAAGTCATTTCTGCTATCCTACACCAAAGCACCCCATCCATCATGAGCAATATGAATTTAATATATGGTTGTTGAACTTAAATGAATTGCAAGGTAGTGTCTTTTAAACATTTTGTGTTGGAACATTGGAGGTTTTTATCTGTTATTGCTGAATATATGAAGGTGGCTTGTGAAATCAATATTATTGCTTTACAATTGAAACTTCTTTTTTTTTTTCCCTTCTTATTTTTTCAGTTCTGGAGATGAAACCCGTGCCCTTGGGCATGCTAGTAACCCAGCTACTCAGGAGGCAAAGGTGGGAAGATTGAGAGTACAAGGTCAAGCCTGGGCCTTTTAGGAAGACCCCATCTCAAAAAATAAACAAAAAATTTTAACAGTTTTCCAGCTGGGTACAATGGTTCTTGCCTGTAATCCTAGTTACTCCAGAGGCTGAGACAGGAGGATCTCAAATTCAAGGTCAGCCTGAACAACTTAGTGAGACCTTGTCTCAAAATAAAAAACAAAAGGGCTGGGTATGTTTAATTCCTAATATCAAAATAAAAGTTTTCTGAAGCTAGCTATTTCCACTTTTTGTTGTTGCTGTTTGGTGCTAGGGATTGAACCCATGGGCATTTTATCACTGAGCTACATTTCTAGCTGTTTATAATTTTTATTTTTAGATAGCATCCATTAAATTGCTGGGCTGGCCTCAAACTTGCAATCCTCCTGCCTCAATCTCTCGGGTCGATGGAATTACAGGCATGTGCCATGATGCCCATCTCTCATTCTTAAAAAAAAAAAAGATAAAGAAATAAGTTTAAAATTAAAAAAAGCAGCATGCTAACAAAAACTGGTGAATAAAAGGAAAGGAAATCATATCTATAGAGATATCTGTACTCAAATGTTGATTGAAGCACTATTCATAAAAGCCAAGTTATAGAATCAACTTAGATATGCACTGATCATGGATGAATGAGCGCAGAAAATGTGGAATATATTCAGAATGGAGTATTATCAGTCCTTAAAAAAGAATTAAGTCCTGCCATTTGTGGCAACATGGATGAGCCTGGAGAACATGATATTAAGAGAAACCAGTCACAGAAAGACAAATACCACAAGTTCCCGCTCCTATGTAGAAGCTAAACAAGTTAATCTTTCAGAAGTAAGATTAGAAAAGAAGTAGAAATTAGAAAAGTGGTTAGTAGAGATTCGGAAGGAGGAGGGTAACAGAGTTTGGTTATTGTGTACAAAACAGAGTCTGAGGGGCTGGAGTTGTGGCTCAGTGGTAGAGAGCGTGCCTGACATTTGCGAGGTCCTGGGTTTGATCCTCAGCACTGCATATAAATAAATAAGTTAAATAAAGGCCCATTGACAACTAAGAAAATTTTTAAAAAAATCAAGTTACAGAAATGTGTTCTAGTACTCTATATCATAGTTGAGTGACTATAGTTCACAATAATTTATTATATAGTTCAAAATGGCTAGTAGAGATCATTTTGAATGTTCCCAACACAAAGAAATTATAATGTTTTAAGTGTTGAGTATGTTAATAAGCCTAATTTGATCATTTCACATTGTATACATGTACCAAAATATTATACTGTATTTTATAAATATATACAATTTTTCCATGTCAATTAAAATTTCTTAAAAACAAGGGTGACTATAAATGGAATTTTGTTGCTGTTGTACTAAGGATTGAACCCAGGGCCTCACACATTCTGGAAGGCTGTCTACCACTAAGCTACATCCCTCCCCCTTCTTATTTTTTAGTTTAAGACAAGGGCTTATAAATTTTTCTAGGCTGGTCTCAAATTTGGGATTCTCTTGCCTTAACCTCCTAAATATCTGGGATGACAGGTATGCATCTCACACAGCCAGAATTGAGTATTTTAAATATTTACAACTTTAGTCATCACATCTAAGCGAACATATGTGTAAAATATTTGGTATAATATTTGGTATAAATTTTTTAGTGAATAAGTATTCTTTGAATACAAATGGCTAGTAGCCATCAATACATATCCAACAATCTTTTGTTTAAAAATTAAAATAGGCATAGAAGAATTAACCTTATGTATTTGAAAATTTAATATTAAATGAAGATATACTACTTTTTATCACTAATTTGTGTCTCTCTTACCACACTGTTACTTCTCTTTCATCCCAGAATCTAACATACTAATAAAAATCTCAGTAAGCATTGCTTAAATAAATAAGTATATGAATGAGACTAGGCAAAAGTCATAGCCCTTGAGGATGAAGGTAATATAATAACTTATCCACTAGAAAATTATAATGATTTTTATATTTATATCAGAGTAACTGCCCTCTAAAAAATAAAATATGTTCTAATCATTATCTTGTAAGTTTAATATGATACGCATCCCAGTATTTCCAAGAAAGATATTTCAATACAAATCCTTACCTTACTTTTAAATCTTATTAGTGTGATGTCTGGGGCAATCAGAATATTTTTCTGAACCAATTCCTTTCCTAAAAACAGTGTATGACATAAAAAAATGCTTCCATTATTATAACTGAATTTCTGTGTTAGAGGTATTGCAAATCTAGAAAGAAAGCAGGGATTTAAAAATATTATTTTTGGTTTGTGAAGAAAGAGTAGAGAAATTCTTCATTTTCCCTAAATAGTGAGAAAGCTTAAAAGAAATACTTTTGTTTTATAAAAAGAAATTAAAGTCTAACTTGGTGGTGGCATGCCTGTAATCCTAGTGACTCAGGACACTGAGGCAGGAGGATGGCAATTTTGAAGCTAGCCTCAGCAATTAGCAAGGCCCTAAGCAATTTAGCAAGACCCTAACTCAAGATTGAAAAAAAAAAAAAGCTAGGGATGTAGCTCAGTGGTCAAGTGCCCATGGGTTCAACCTGCAGTACCAAAAAAACAAATAAACAAAAAGAAGTAAAAAGAAAAGAAATTATAGCTGGACACAGTGGCATATGCCTGTAATCCCTGAGACTCTGGAAGTTGTGGCAGGAGGATCACTGGTTCAAGGCTAGTCTGAGAAATTTATCCAGACTCTGGCTTAAAAAATAAAAGAGCTTATAGTGGGCTTAATCCCCAATATCATAAGAAGAAAAGAAATTACAACTATTTTGTTAATTTCCGCCCCCCTTCCTCCTCTTCCTCCTTCTCCTCCTCTTTTGCTTCTTTTTTGGTACCAGGGATTGAACCCCTGGTTGGGGGTGGGGGGACTTAGCCACACCCCCAGCCCTTTTTATTTTTATTTTGAAACAAAGTCTCTCTAAATTGCTTAGGACCTCACTAAATTGCTGAGACTGAACTTGAACTTTCAATCCTCCTGCCTCAGCCTCCTGAGCCACTGAGATTATGGGAGTGAGGCACAGCCAGGAATCCCCCAAACAAAATTTGGTTCAAGAATTGAAAGGTTGGCACTTATAAACTCAACTTAAGCTTTGAGAAGAAAAGGACACATGATTAAAAGCTGGAAAAAGAGAACAGCTTTATCATAACAAATAGGAAGAAGTAAGCAGAAAACATAAAGAAAACTTGTAGTGACATGTAATTAGTGTGAAGTAGATAATCTAAAATCTAAATATCTAAGTAAATAATCTAAAATCTAAAATATCTGAATCAATGAGATCACAACTTAATAGAAATAAGCTGTCATATACAATTCTGAAAACTCAGTGAGTAAACTCAAACTAATCTGTGAAGTTAGTCTCTTCTTACTTCATTAGCAAGAGAACAAAGAGTACAACTTCACTAACTGAATGCTGAGATTTTTACCACAAGATTACAGAATTAATCTTGTAATTCTATTCATAAAATAAGTCTTGATTTATAGGGTAATTTGGATGAGTTAGTCATGAGTATTGCAAAAGCTGAATGATTCATTTTATTTTATTTTTTTTTATTTTTTAAAGAGAGAGGGAGAGAGAGGGAGAGAGAGAGAGAGAATTTTAATATTTATTTTTTAGTATTTGGCGGACACAACATCTTTGTTTGTATGTGGTGCTGAGGATCGAACCCGGGCCGCACACATGCCAGGCGAGCACGCTACTGCTTGAGCCACATCCCCAGCCCCTATGATTCATTTTATTTAAGAAAAGAAAAATACTTTAGGGCTCATAAGTAGTTTCAGACCATGGGGTCTAATCCTACTCCATCCTTCTTTGCAATGATACCATATTTTGCCAAATATACATTTCTGTGATTTTCTATGATCTCTTATTTGGCTACTACTATATTTTAATCATTCTTCTCCCACAAAATAATTACTTTTTGATGGTAGCCCTTGTATTTTTCTTGTAAAAGTACATTCTTAGAGCCTTAAGGAGCATTTGCATGTGTGTGTATGGTGCTGGGAATTAAATCCAGGGGTGGCACTTTACTATTGAGCTAGCCCTTACTTTATTTTATTATCATTATTTTATATTGAGACAGGGTCTCCCTAAATTTCTGAGGGTGGTCTCAAATTTGTAATCCTCCTGCCTCAGTCTTCAAAGTAACTGGGATTACGTGTGTGTGCACATTCAGCAAGTCATTTTTGTTTTGTTTTGACAGTACTGGAATTGAGCCCAGGAGTGTTCTACCACTGAGCTATGTATCCCTGTCCTTTTAATTTTGAGGCAGTGCCTTACTAAATTACCCAGGTTGGCTTTGAACTTGTTATCCTCCTACTTCAGCCTCCAGAATATCAGGGATTGTAGCAATAAGAAAGACTCTTGGAGACCCTAGGACCACATTATTATTTTATAGATGAGGTAACAAAGGATCAAGAATGCTAAGCAAGGGCTGGGGTTGTGACTCAGTAATAAGAGTGCTTGCCTAGCATGCATGAGGCACTGGATTCAATCCCCCACACCACATTTAAAAAAAACATACTAAATAAACAAAAGAATGCTAAGCAAGCTGGGATGGAAGCTCAATAGTAGAGTGAGTGCATGCTTAGCATGTGCAAAGTCTGAGTTAAAAAATGAAAAAACTAATCTTTATTAAAGAACACATATTCTACATATAGACACATTATCACTTATAAAAGAAAACTGGGTACTATTTTGGATTAGATATTAGGTGTCTTCCAAAAACTCTTGTATGAGACAATGCAAGAAAGTTTAGAGGTGAAATTATTGGGTTATGAGAGCTTTAACCTAATTAGTGCATTAATCCAATGATAGGGATTAACTGGGTGGTAACTGTAGACAAGTAGGGTGTGACTGCTGGAGGTAGGTCACTGGGGGAGTGCCTTTGGGGCTTATATTTTGTTGCTGGTCTGCAGAGATGTCTCTCTGCTTTCTGATTGTTAGGTTCTGAAGTGTTTTTCTCCATCATGCCCTTCTGCTCTGATGTTCTGCCTTACCTCTGGCACAGAGAGATGGAGTTGGCCGTCTAGGGACCAAGGCCCCTGAAACCACAAACCCTAAATAAACTTTTTCTCTTTTAAAATTGTTCTTTGTCAGCCTTGCATGCATTAAGCTCTGGGTTCAAACCCCAGCACTACCAACAAACAAACAAAAACAAAACAAAAAAACCCACACAGATTAAAATTGTTCTTGTCAGATCTTTTGGTCACAATTGCAAAAAAGCCTACTAAAACAAGTACTGTCTATTTGGTTACTTTCCCATTTGTGGGTCTATTTCATAGATATCATATTTTTTAAGAGAAAATAGGATCGTGAAGTTTTATTTTATTTCTTGACTCTTGATAAGGCTAAACATTTTTCCCCTCTCTGTTTTCTAGCTGTATTTCCTGCTCATTAAAAGAAATTGTGTGGTGCACACCTGTAATTTCAGCATTTCGGAGCCTGAGGCAGGAAGATCCCAAGTTCAAGGTCAGCCTGGGCAACTTTGAGCGACCGTGTCTCAAAATAAAAATATAAAGGGCTGAGGATGTAACTCAGTGGTAAAGAATCCCTGGGTTCAATTTCCAGGAAAGGAAGGAAAGAAGGAAGGAAGGAAGGAAGGAAGGAAGGAAGGAAGGAAGGAAGGAAGGAAGGAAGGAAGGAACTTATTTTTAAATATCAATGGATCTTGATATTAATACCTCAAATAACAGAAACTTTAAATGTTTAAATAGGTATCAAAGTTCTTACTAGAGCAGCAACTTATCAGACCTACATTGTAAACCTTAGAGGGAAAAAAAAATCCTAAAACAGTGCTGATAAATGCTGAAATAGTTAACGCACTTCCCAAGAGCCTTGGGATTATAACTTGTTGAATAGACTGTAAAACACTTCCCTTAATGAAATATATTTATATGTGAAAAAAGAAAATTTTATACATTTTTTCTTGCCTTTTCTGCTGGTACATTTAAGGAGTGAAAATAAAAATGAACTTAGGTATCTCAAAGTGACCTCTATTAGAGGGTATACTCCAAAAGCTTCAGATTATTTAACATACAGAAAATGTAGATTTGAACTAGCGAATAGGTAATTTGAATTATTATGTGCAATATTTCTATTTTATTTTCCACATTTTAATTGTACATATTGATGGGATTTGTTGTTTCATATTCATACATGCACACACTATAATTTGGCCAATATCATTCCCCATCATTTCCCCCTCCCTCCTGCTTTCCCCCTCTGGGTCCCTTTCCTCTTCAGCTCTCCCTTTGATTTTTAGGAGACCTACACCATCTTTGTTTTCTTTTTGTCATTTCTAGCTTCCATATATGAGAGAAAACATGCAACCCTTAACCTTCTGAGTCTGACTTATTTCACTTACCACGATGGTCGCTAGTTCCATCCATTTTCCTGCAAATGCCATATTTCATTTTTCTTTACAATTCTTTACCTGTTACAGTTAGCTGTGGAGGAGAGAAAATTATCTCTTTTTCCATGCTCAACCTTTCAAATCTAAATATTAGACTTTATCAGCTATATATATTTATTGAATATCAGCTCTGTACTTAGAACCGAATTGGGGCCTGAATATAGGGCTTAGGAAAGGCACTGGAGTAGGTAATAAATTCAACTTTTGATTCAAATTTGTAAACAGAACAGCATTCTGGCAATATACTAGGGATGTAAGAAAGGTAAATGCTCAACAGAGCTAATCAATGCTTTTTTTTTTTTTAAGACAAACATTTGAAAAGTAAGAAAAAAGAAAAGCCAAAACTAAAATGAATAAATAACTCACTTGATTTATTTACAACACATCTAATCACCAAAATTTAAATGTCATCCCGAGTGATTGACCCAAGAATTTAGGCTGTTGGATATTTTAATAAATTACTATAAAGCTTATCTTTTCAATATAAATGATTTATTCCTGAAAAATCATATTTGGATTACTTTACCACTAATTTACAATATTCCAGCTCAATTAGTGAAATGAATTCTGATGGTAAATCATCAATTCTAGTTCCATTAGTAATTCAATTAAGAAAAGACCTGAGGAAGGCTCAGGATGTAGTTCAGTGATAAAGCATTTGCCTAGCATGCACAAAGCTCTGGGTTCAATCACCAGTACTGCAAAAAAAAAAAAAAAAAAAGAAAAGAAAAGAAAAGAAAAGAAAAGAAAGAAAGTTTAAAAAATAAAAATAAAGACCTGAGGGATCAGGAATGTAGTTCAGTGTTAGAATGCTTGCCTAGCATACATGAGACCTTGGGTTCAGTCCCCAACACACACACACACACACACACACACACACACACACACACACACACACAGAAATATGGTAATTTTGGATATAGTTACTTAAGATAAGTTTATACTAGAGGAGTATAGCAAATCCAGTACGATCAATATCTTCATAAGAAAGGGAGAAGAGACACAAAGGCTGGCACACAGGGAATAGAGCTATGTTAAGATAGTGCCAGAGACTGGGAATGTTTTCAAGCCAAGAAGTGCTAAGATTGCCAGCAACCATAGAATCTAGGATGAGGCAAGAAAGGGTCCAGCCCTAGAGGCTGCCAACATTTTAATTTTAGATTTCTAGCCTCCAGAACAGTGAGGGGATCAATTCTGTTCCCTTAAGTGACTAAGTTTGTGGTACTTTGTTCTGGTGGTTCCAGAATCTTGCCTTTAATAACTTAATGCAATTACTAAAGGCAAGGTCATTGAAACTGTGAGATGAGTACTCTCAGTGTTACCAGGTCATGGTTTTATTTTTTTTTAAGTTGTAGATGAACACAATGCCTTTATTTTGTTTATTTATTTTTATGTGGTGCTGAGCATTAAACCTAGTGCATCACACATGTTAGACAAGTGTTCTACCACGGAACCATAACCCCAGCCCCCAGAGCATGTGTGTTTGATGGAAGAGGAGGCAGTGAGATATTCTACATCAAGGAGAAACACTTCTGTTTTCCTGGATCTTTTATGGCTTAGTCCATGCTGAATGTTTTTACAAACTTATGAATCTTTTGGGTGATGATGTAAGACACTGATTGTAAGAAAAAGAAAAATCCACTTTTGTTCTTTGAACCCAAGCAAAGATTTTTTGCCTTTAGTGAGTGTAATACTGTCATGATTGACAAGATGAGCTTCAAACCATAATTAGCAGAGGATGTCATGCAAATTAAACACACCATAAATGCAATAATTTACGAACTAATTTTCTTTGAACATATCATGTACTGACTTAGATCTGAATCAAATGTTAACATTGCATTTAAACCACATTGCTAAAAATGTTGCTGAATGTAATTCTGAGTAAATAAAAAACTCTTTAAAGATGTTTATAAATTTTATATACTTATTTTTATAGCTTTTTTTTTTTTTACAAACTTATGAATCTTTTAAGACAGGTTCCTGTTAAATTGTCGAGGCTGGCCTTGAACTTGTGAAGCCGCTGCCTCAACCTCCCAAGTGGCTGGGATTGTACCACTGCATCTGGCAGAATCTATGTAAGTGTGTCCTATCTCCTATAACTCTATCCTAAATTCGTTGCTTTACCTGCATTCCATTGCTAAGCTGCCACTCTGGGCCACCATAATCTCTTATCTGGGCTTCTCCACAAAATACCTGTTAGACCTTCTGTCCTCCACTGAGCAGCTGGAGCACACCTTGTCAAATTTAGGTCAGATCACCTTATTTCCCTGCTTCAGAGTCTCCAGTTATTTCCTACTGCACCAGAATATTCAGACTATTTAACCCTGTTAAATGGCAAAGTACTTCACCTTTCAATGCCTCTGGTTTCAGAATAATAGTATTTTACAAATTTATTATGAAAACCGAATGATAATACATTCAAAGTCTTACCCCAGAATTTGATGATAATACATTCAAAAGTCTTACCCCAGAATTTGACTCAGAGTAAATACTCAGTATAATTTCACTATTATTATTTGTTTTTTGTTTGCCCTCTGTACTTTCCTTATAGTACATCCCAACCCCAAATGTAAAAATTAAAAAGAACAGATCTTATGGCATTGCTATCTTCCAACTCCTTTATTGCCCAGTGAAGGCCAAGTGTATTTGTCAAATGACTGAAATGACAAAGGAAAACTGTGTTTATTTATCTTAACTGGTCTAATTTTTAAAAACTCAGATCTGCAGAGAAGCCACCAAGAATTATTGCAGTTTTTTGTTCTTTCTTAGTTTGTATCTCTTAATCTACTGCTTCTGGGAAGTTACCCTTTTCTGGGAGGCAGAAGAAAGAAATATTGGTTCCATCACTTCCAAACAAGAGGATATGAACAGCTGCGCTGGTCCTTATGAGACTCATCCATAACACTGAGTTTGTTATTACAGGTTGAAGATGAAAGGCTGAGTCAGGTGTGGGTTTTGGTTTTTGGTTTAGTTTTTTCATTAGCTCTAAAATCTATGATTTTAGGAATGTAGTCAAATCCAGGAAAAATATTAAAGTCTACAAGGTAAAACATTTAATTATTTTCCAAATTATCACAAAACAAGTAAAGTTATGTCTCTAGGATTTTTGGTGGTATGGGGGATTGAACCCAGGGCCTTGAACATGCAGGGCAAGCACTCTGCCAGAGCTACATTCCTCAGCCCTCTTTATTTTATTTTGAGATTTAGCCTGGGTTAAATTGTCCATTTGAAGGCACAATCCTTCTGCCTCAGCCTTCTGAGTAGCTAAGATTATAGGCATGTGCCACTGCACCTGACTTTTGGGATTATTTCTAATCACACACAAAAATTAGCTTCTGAATTCATGCACACATGCTCACCTACAAACATACACAACCTATTTGACTAAAGTTATGTGCTTAGCCAGTAACTACAATTTTAAAAAAGAAAACAACTATCTCAAATTTATGCTTGAAACACTTTTGAAGAATGTCCTTCTTACAAATGTTTACCTCTGACTTTGAACAGAAAAACCAACTTTCTCCTAATAATCTCATCATCACTCCCACATTTATGGTTATTTCACTTCTATTAATTAAATTAAATTTAAATTGGTAAGTTAAAATGAATAAGTATATATGCTAGGTGTTTTAAGGCCTTGGTTAATAGGTTTGGAGTTGCTCTCCTACCACTTCCTTGAAACAGTTCTAAATGTTTTCCATCTTGATTTCTGGTTGTAATTCTGCTAGTGAAGTTTTCTCTCTTCCATTCCACACTCCTCTGCCCTGCCCTCAACCCCAGGAAAGGCAGATTCCAGTGCTTCTCTTGGTACCACTGACCCACTGGAAGAATTGTTTCAGGTGCTATCCACCAGGTTTCTCCATTATAAAGTCATTACTTTCCCCTTTGTAATTACTAATTTATGGAGAGAGATTTTGATGAGAAAAGAAAATTTTTTGTCAAACTTTCTTTTTTTTTTATTGTGTCAAACTTTCATCTGCTAGTTTTAGCATTCATTTATGATTTTCTGTGGTTAATAATTGACATTCTATTTTAAGGAAATCCCCATGTATTTACTCATTTATATTAGTATATACTCTTAGATTATCTTATTCAGTGGTTTATAATCATTGTGATAATTTATTTTGATCCTAAAATTATTATAGTTTAGAGATGAGGAGACCCTTCAAACTTCCACCTGTGACTTTCTGACCAGTCCCCATCATTTTTATTTCTTAACAAAATTTCTTCTAGTGCAACAGCCTTGTCTTGTAATTTGCCTGCCCCAGCTTTGGAAACAGCCTTCTTTCCAAGAAGCTGTGGCAAAGAGCCACCACTGGAGAATAGGATTTCTAAACCAAGACTTAGGTGATAGATGCAATGCTGGTGAGTCATTAAGCTATAGGAATTTATTAGTTTCTTTTCATCGCTTATCAATTAGAACTTTCATTCCCTACGAGGGTCTAGAGAGGATTTTTTTTTTTTTTTTTGTACTGGGGATTGAACCCAGGAGCACTTTACCACTGTCTTACATCCTGCCTGTTATATCTGCAGCCCTTTTTATTCGTTTATTTTATTTTGAAAGACGGCCTCGTTAACTTGCTTAGGGCTTCGTAAATTGCTGAGGCTGGCCTTGAAATTGCCACCCTCCTAACAGCCTCCTGAGCTGCTGGGTTTGCAAGCATGTGACACCTCGCGCGATTAGAGAGAAATTTTTTATTATCTTCCTCAGTTGTATCCCCATTTTGAGTCAGAATGACTCACGTGCTTGGACAGAGGCCAATCACACTCAAAGTATTCGGTTTTCAACCATTTGAGAACGTTCAGGAGGCCGATCGTCACAGGCATGCAATACAAAGCAGTGTCCTCCAGAGTCCGCTGTGTTACGTCCAGAGCAGCGCCGCCGGAGCTTCCTCAAACCTGGAGCGTCTGCAACACTTTGCAAGGACACCGAAGAGGGGGGCACGTCAGAGCTCCGACTTCCTCCCGACGCCGTCCGTGATTGGCTCCTGGGGTTATAAGAAACACGTGAATGAACAGCTGCCGTTGGCAGAAACTTGCTGGAGGTCTCTAGGTGGTATCGCCCTCTCCTCCTTGTCAACCCACTGGCGAGCGGAGCCGGGGGAGGATGAAGTCGTCCTGTGTCCTGCTCACCGCCCTGGTGGCCCTGGCCGCCTATTACGTCTACATCCCGCTGCCCAGCTCCGTGTCGGATCCCTGGAAGCTGATGCTGCTGGACGCGACTTTCCGGGGCGCACAGCAAGTGGTGAGGCGCAGCTGGGCGCTGCTTCTCTCTCCTTCCTCTTAAACAAATATATGATGGGGAAGCAAAATTTCTCGTTCGTGTTCCACGAGAACACATTTTGCTAACGCAGTGAGGCGATCGCTTTTTTAAGGTGGCCCAGCTGGACATTTTCAGAGCATCGCCTTCGCCTCCTTCTCCTAGCAGAGGGCTCGATCTGTGTCGCCTGGTCTGCGTGTGTGATGGAAGAGGTTAAGTTCTTGAACAGAATTTGACAGTTGTTTAACTTCGCGTCTGCTCTAATTATCGCCCTCTTTTTGGTTTGCAATGTCAAAAGCCAAATTCTTCAGCATTTTCTAAACCGCTGCTCCCTCGTTTTCGTTCTCCTATAGGAGCCGGCAGGCAGAGTACGAGTTAAATGTTGTAGGGAGGTTCGGGGAAAACAGGCTGTAATTCCAAGGAATATAGCCACCTTAAAAGCAGAACCGGGCAAGGACAGTCATCCCAATGTCCCAATGTCCCCTTGGCCTTGGCGCTCCATTCCCGGGGACAGCGGGCAGGGCTCCAGTTCCGATAGTACTTGAGGAACCACACGGATCTCCCATTTCATCCATGGCACTTCGCAGCTCAGGCCAAGAAAGGAGGCCAGAAGGCCCGGCTGGCTGAAAAGGTGGCAGAGACAGTGGCAGTCCTTGTGTTTCGTGCTTGTCCCACAGCATTTATTTTATGACCTTGGCTGTCAAGGAGATTATCTTTGCCTGAGCCAGGATACTCTGCCTTAACCTGGAAGGGTAACATTTCTCGCCATTACATTGTGGGTGTGTGCCCCCTCTATCCACACCAGATAGGGAAAGGGAACTGGTTTATTCCATGGGAAGAGGCATTGTTTTTACAGTCAGAACTACAGTCTGCAGCCAAGCCTAAGCCCTATGATTGGGCAGTATTTCGGAGCAGCCTTCCTTATTTAAACTAAACTCAACTCTTTTTATTTGTATTTTTTTGGTGGTGGTGGTACTGGCCATTTAACGCAGGGGCACTTCACCACTGAATTATACCCCAGCTTCTATTATTTATTTATTTATTTGAGACTGAGTCTCTAAGTTGCCAAGACTGGCCTCAAACTTTTTAACCTTCTGTCTTAACCTCCCTAGTCTCTGGGATTACAGGCTTGGGTCACCAGGCTATATGTCTTATCTAAACTCTTAACCCTCCTTCAAAATCAAATGATCTCCCTCCTCCAACCTTGAACATTAATCTCAGGTTATTTTTGTAAAGTCCTTTTTTTTTTTCCAGAAATGACAACTAGACAAAGAGGTTTTTTAAAAATGTGATTTTCCTAGAGGGTTTACATTTCCTTTTTGTAGCCACTATGTGTAGAATTACATAGGCTGTGTGGCTTTGTGCTGTTAAAAAGTCCCCTTTCTAGGGCATTGTAGTACATTTCTAGTACAGATTTGCTTTTCCCCAGTCCAGCCACATTCTTCACCTCCAAGTCTTCTTTTGTCCATTAGGAAAAGTCTATGAAGCTATAGACTTCCTTCTTTTCCAACTGCTTATTAAAGTTTGACATGACAAAACAATGACCATTCTATTCTCTAGCACTGATATCAATCAAAACCAAAAAATCAGTCTTCATGTAGGAAGCCCAGCAATCCCTCTCTTCCCTTATGAGATTATGTAATTTGAAAGTAACACCCTTCAAAGATTCTGGAGAACAATGGTGTTTACCTGCGTAGGTTAAATGGACATCTACAATAGAAATAAGGAAAACACATGCTGAAAATACATGGTGGCCCATGCCTTCGGACTCAGGAGGATTGCAAGTTTAATGCTGGCCTCAGCACCTTAGTGAGGCCCTAAGCAACTCAGCAAGACCCTGTCCCAAAATATAAGAAAAGGCTGGAGATGTGGCTCCGTGGTTAAGCTCCCCTGGGTTCATCCCTGGTACCAAAAATAAATATATAAATAAGGAAAATATGAAAAAAGAAACCTGTTGTCTACAGACAATATTCTTAATTTTCAGGTCACTGAGAAAATCTCCCTTATTATAAGTAATGTGGGGAAAACAGGGTTGGTAGAAAGAACTATCTTCCCTACCTAGGTGACCAAACCATCAAGAGTGAGGCTGTATAGGGTTCTCCCCAGTGTGCCCTCAGCTAGTGTTTGGAAATGGAAAGATTGTAATGCCAGGGCCTATCAATAGATGAGGTGACAAGAATCTTCACCTTACACTGTGACCCTGGATTGGAGTAGATTGGCTGAAAAGTGACTCTTGTCATTTCTCTTCTGCATTGTGAAGTATACGTAAGATTATTCAGAACAAATGAAAGCATATCTTACTCAATAAAGCCATTTTCCTGAGTTTTCCCTTAAAATATGAATCAACCCGGAGCCTGTGTATCCTAGGCAAGTGCTGTACCATTGAGCTACATGCATAGCCCAGGAATGTATAAGTGTGTGCATTTGTTTATTTTGTGGTACTGGGATGGAACCCAGCTCTACCCCTGAGTTATATCCCCAGCCCTTTTTATTTATTTATTTTTTAATTTTGAGACAAGATCTTGCTAAGTTGAAGAGGCTAGACTTGAACTTTTGATTGTCCTGTCTCAGCCTCCCCAGTGGCAGCCATTGTTTCCCACCCCAGTACTGTACTTAAATGCCTGGTATGTGTAATTCCAAGAGTTGTCTCCAAGGATCCACTATGAATTGTGGGGAAAATCTATCAGGTTACCTAATTTTGTTGAAGCAATAAAATAAATGTAAATTGGAAGCCATTTATATCCTTGAAACCTAGAGAGCTACCACTGAATTGCATGGCATAAACTGTGTTATTCAAATAATTTTAGTTTTCATTGGTTGGCTCCATTGTAAAAGTAATGGAAGCCATTTAGAAGATTAAGTTTGGCCTACTTCCTGACACAGCAGCACCTGCCTAGCTGGCATCAAGAGTCAAGATATTGCTTTATTCTTTTTCAAGTGCTTTACCCTTTACTACCACTTCTTATCACTTTTATTTTGTACAGTGAGCCACATTATTGAGATATGTTCATTGCACTGTTGTTCCTTGAAGTCCTCCAATATTTCCTAAGAAGTTACTTAGGGACAATAAAAACTTTAAAGAGCTAGAGATGTAGTTCAGTGGTCAAGAGCTCCTGGGTTCAATCCCCAGTATCATAAATAAATAAATAGCTACTTAGGATTTATCTCTTAATTCATCTCAAATACAGATGCTACATTGGAATACCCTAGAAACCATTAAAAAATCCTGATGCCCAGGTCATAGCCTATGCCAAATTTATTTGGAATCTCTGGAAGATAAGGATTTTTAACAAGTGTTTTTAGAACTTCCTCCAGGTGATTTAAATTGCAGAAAACCTTGAAAGACACTGCTTTATAAAATAAATTTATTTCTGTGATAGATAATACATTTTCTTTAATCTGTTCAAGTTACATTGCATGTGTGTAGCTGGGAATGACCCCTTTTACACTAGCATGGATTAGTTTATCAGATTAGTTGGTTGATACTAAGAGTCTACCGGGATAAAATACTAACTAGGCTAATTTCAGTGTTATAAAAGAGCCATTATAACGCCTGAGCAGTGGAAAAACACAAGTGAAAACAGGTCTGGGAAGGGCAGTGGAGCAGTTTAGATAATATGGGGCAACAGGAAACTAGAAGAGAGAAAGGAGAGAGGGTAGGGAAGTTATGAATGCTGATTTCAAAATGCTATGCAAGTGAAGAAATGCAGATGAAGGGACTGAGATGTGTAAACTGCTGGAGAAAATGTACATCAGGACTACTTTCGCTGAGGACAGTTTGGCAATACTCACCAGAAGTATGTTGGTTCTTTGACTGAATTTTATTCCTCTGGATAGAATTGGTTGTAAATCATGATGGATATTGGCAAAATTGGGCTGGGGTTGAAGCTCATACCTGGCATAAGCAATCTGTAGTTGTAAACTTGGAAACTTTTACAAGATTAAAAACTTTGTTTAACTAGTCCTTTTTAGAGCCCTGCCATTTATAAGAAATATGGAGAAGCATTTAATACATATATTTTTCAGCATCATTTAAGGGAATAAAAAATTTAAAACAATGAAGGAGGGGATATGGCACGGACCTCAGAGGTAGTAGAGCACTTGCCTAGCATGTGTGAGGCCCTGTGTTTGATTCCCAACACTGCCCCCCCAACAAAAAACCAAGATTAAATTATGGTGAATATGGTGTATTCATATTTGGGAACACTATGCAATTGAAAAACTTATGTTGTAAAATAATGTTTAATGACTTGAGAAGATTTGTATTGTATATTAAGCAGGAAAGGCTATAATATTGCACATACACTATTTACATATCAAAAAGTACATTTATGTATTTTTTTCACAATGAAGATATAATAAAAATTTTTTAAACCTTTTTTTGGTCTAGGGGTATGTTTCCTTTTTCTAAAGTGGAATTGTGTGTATATGCATATCAGTGTGATATATATTTCTTAGAATTGCTTTATGAAGAAAATCAGATTTTTTTAAAAAAAAGCTATTTTGATATAGTTATTATAGTCTCATGCAAAGTCACTTAGACTTAGCACAGATTGAAAACCTACAGTGTTAGCATGATGGTGCACACCTGTAATCTCAGTGACTTGGGAGGCTGAGATAGGAGGATGGCAAGTTCGAAGCCAGCCTGGGCAACTTAGTGAGACTCTATCTAAAAATAAAAAGTAAAAAAGTCTGGGGATGTAGCCCCAAGTAGAGCACTTATCTAGCCTTTGGAAGGCCCTGGGTTCCACCATCAGCATCACATAAAAAGAAAAAAAAAAAAAAAAGCTCGGAGCTAATAGACATCATATAAGAGGTACAGTTACAAAAGCTTGTGGGAGAGAGAGGCCTTGTATAGTTCAGAAGGTAAGAAAGAGGGTGACCCACGGTAATAATGATATTTCAAGGGAATTCAGATCAGGAACCTTGATCATCTATCTCGTAACTACCTGTTTTTCTATTTTTTTAAAAGTCTATCTATCTATTTATTTATTTTATGGTGCTGGGAATTGAATCCAGGACCACTTGAATTTTAAGCATGCACTTTATCACTGACTTACATCCCCAGCCCTTTTTATCTTTTTATTTTAAGACAGGGTCTTGCTAAGGTGCTGAGGCTGACCTCCTGTCCCAGCCCCCACAGTAACTGGAATTACAAGGGTGCACCACTGCACCTGAGGAGTTATTAGTTCTTATACTATGAACCTTTTCAATGACATAATGTAAAAGAAAGGTTGTTGAAACTGGCATTTCTTCCGATATTCACCTGTTTCTTATGGATGATAATGATTTTAGACTAGTCCAGTAAAGTATTTCATTCTGTGTAATGCCTCCAAACTTGTTGAGCTTTAATATGACCTCACCTGAATTGCCTGGAGGTGATGTGATTTGGGGCTATGTGGGTGTGATTTAAATGATCACAGATAAGCTGGAAACCCTATGGAATTGTAATATGCTAACATTTTTCATAACAGTTTTGAACTGGAATTTCTACTAATGTCAGGCAAATTTAATTTTCAAACCTTAGTAAATAATAAGTTTTGCCTATTGCCTTCCAGACCTACAATGGTGTGTATTTCTTCATGTACACTGGAGATTTCACTAACCACACTTTTAGATGATTTCAAAGAATTGTTTTCATTTATTTTTAAAATTAGTGACTACATGTGAACAATTATTTAGGAATTACAGACTTTATGTGCGGTTTAAGTTCCTTTGAAGCAACTGCCTCACATTCTTTTTACTCAATATTTTTGATTGGTGCATTGCAATTATACATAATGGTAGAATTCATTGGTACATATTCAGACAGGCACATGGTATAATAATATAATTTGGTCAATATCATTCCCCAGTATTTCCCCTTTCCTCTCCCTCCTCCTTCCCCTTGGTTCCTTTTCTCTACTGTAGGAGTCATGAGATCCCCACGTTCCCACACCCCAATCCCCACTGTCCCAGGATTGTCTTTAAAGACATGGCAGAAGAAAGGCTTGAAGACTAACTTCAGGGGCAATATTTAATCAGTATTAGTTCTAAAAGTGAGAGATCTAAGTTTTCTGTGCAGACAGCACTTAGAAAACATTAAGGTCAGATTGACTTAGCTACCAGGTTTGAAAGACAATGCCTAATTTATAGTTGCTTTTTTTTTTTTAAGCATTTCTACAGATAGAACTCTGAATACCGAAATCCATCATGCTTACTGTGTCCATCCCCACCTCACTGTCCCTGCACTGGGGATTAAATCCACAGCCTAGCACATGTTAGGCAAGAGCTCCAGCACTGAGCTACACCCATAGTCCTTTTTTTGTTTGTTAATGACAGGGTCTTACTAAGTTGCCCAAGCTTGCCTCAGATTTGCAATCCTCTGTCGCAGCCTCTTGAGTTGCTGGAATTAAATTTCTGAGGCCTTAAAGAACAAAATCTTTTATTTCACCTTACATTTATATAGCACTCTTGGGTTTATGGAGAATTTTACTTATATCACTTCATTTAACCCATTTTGCCACATTATCCCAGTTGTGGAACACCTACAAAACTTAAATATAGGGTATCGTATGTAATAAATGATATGTAATATAATTATATAACAATATAATAATAAATTAATATAATATAAATAAGCTCTAGATTATGATTTCCAACCTAATTTATATACTTATGTCAATTTCATTGAAATATTTATAAAGTTGAAAACTTGGTATTTAATGGGGTTAATTTCTTATAATAAACTACTGGTTGGCACTGTTATTTTCATTTGTCTGCTGAGAAAACTTGAAACACAGAAAAGGTAAATGACATCCTCAAGATTACATGATTAGTTATACTGTGAAGCAGGGACTGGAATTGAAGTTTCTGGGCTCCTAGTCTCATGGTATTCTCACTGCTGGGCCATGCAGTGGGAATGGTCATTATAACTTTTCACCAGGGCAGTGAAAGGTTATATTCTGACATTTTTTGAGTTTGCATGGTTAAAGGATTAAATTTCTTTGGTATACCAAGGGATACTGAAATCAAGGGGAATTATACAAATGGTTCTCAGATAAAAGTGTTTTGTTTTATTTTTGGTACTGGGGAAGGATTCCAGGGATGCTGTATCATAGAGCTATATCCCCACCATTTTATTTTTAATTTTGAGACAGGGTCTCACTAAGTTGCTGAGGGTCTTGCTAAGCTGCTTAGGCTGGCCTCAACCTTGAGATCTTTCTGCCTCAGTCTCTTAACTCACTGGGATCACAAGCTTTATCCAACTTGATAAATCGTAATAGTTACAGAAAATGTTTTCAATTTGTTGCCTCTATAACACATTTAAACATCAATATCTTGTGGGTCAAATTAATATATTTGCAGTGTTCCTGTTTGGACAGCTCACCTCTCCATACTTATTATCTTTGCTACTAAGCACAGATAGATAGTCCCAAAGTTATATGTAAAGTTTATTTATTGTCCAAACTAGGACATTTTTTGAGGGTGACAGGAACTACTAATAATAATCATGCCAGGACAAAGGTCTTAAACCAGAATTATTCCCAGGTAAATCTGGATGATTTGTAAACTTTTGGCCTAATAAAGCTGAGTTGCAGAATGAGCCCTATCCTAGGTGCTCCCATCTGACTCAATCCTCCAGTCTCCACTCCACCACTCCCCCAGTTTTTTGTCCCCTATAGAATACTACAGAATAAAAGTACTAAGTGTCGTAGCTGGCACCACTCTGTGTCCCTGAAGACTGAACAGACTGGCATGGGACATCTTTCCTCTTGTCCCTCCAACTTGCATGCCCTCTCACATTCACACTTTGGTCAACATCCCTACATCTTTCAACATCAACTCAAATATCTTCTCTTTTTGGAAACTTCCCCACCTCCAGCAGTCCCAATCAGCCTTCATTTCTCTCTATCCACTCAGTTAGCGTCTCCTTTTTCTCTTATGGCCCTTTCCCATTTCTTTACTTAATGTTGACATTTCTTAATGTGCAGAGTCCCCACCAAATCATCAGCTTTCTCATCTTGGTAGATATAATTTCCCTTTTACTGTTTTTAATTTTGTTTGTTTGACGATCAAGATAGAAAAACTAGAACCAACATAGACATTTCATGGTTCTGCTTTCTTTCAGTCTTTGTATTACTCCATCTGCCCCAACAGACAGACATAGGGCCTCTGCACGCTTCTGACTCTGAATAGAGCCCAAAGTGGTTTTTGTTATTCTTTGAAACTTCTTTTCTTTTTTGCAAGCCTAGCTGATTTCTGAGTTTTTAACTTCCTCATGACATTTTACAGATTTATGCTTGTCTTTGTAAGGAATTATCTACTTGTTTCTGGCTAAATATTACTTATGATTACAAGTCATCTCCTTAAATGATGATTGGCAAATTCCCACATTTATTTGGTATCATTCTATATCTTTTCTGCTAGAATAGATAACTGATGATTACTCCATGAGAAATTGAGAGGTTCTCTTCTAAGCTTCCTATCCCATAAATATTAGATTTAAACTACTTTTTCTTTGAAGAATTTGAAGTCTCTCTCTCTCTCCCCACCGCCCCCCCCGCCTCCCTCCCTCCCTCCCTCTTGTTTTTGGTACTGGGGATTGAATCCAGGGATGTTTTATCACTGAGCTACATCCTTATTCCTTTTTTCTTTCTTTCTTTCAGGGTCTTGTTAAATTGCTGAGGGTCTCACTAAGTTGCTGAGGCCTGCCTCAAACTTAATCCTTCTGCCTTAGCCTCTCAAGTCACTGGAATAACAGGTGTGGGCCACCATGAATGGCAAGTCCACTTTTCTAAAGTGCAAGATATTTAGTTCACTATTTCTTATATGTATATCTATTCTAAATTAGGGTCTTTGTCCAAAGGTTTCTGTATAATAATGGATCTATTTACTGAATCATAAACACTGAATGATAATTGACACTGTAAAATTAGTAATGTTCTTTATTTAAAAGAAAGGAAATAGAGGCCCAAGAAAGTTAAGTAACTTATTCACAGACACATGGCTGCTTAGTGAGGCTGGGCATGGATGAGATCCGCTGGGCTCCCTAGCCATGCCTGTCCAGCCTTCCTTGTCCCCACCTCACTTCTCTATTCCACCCTCTTCTGTACTTCTTGTGTAGTCCACACTAAGAATGCATCATACAGGAAGGAGCTTCTTTTATATTTACAGATTTTAGTGCCGGAGGATATTAATATTATTAAGAGAAAAACTTTAGACAAAGTAAATTTAATGGAGTGCAAGGGACAATTGATAAATCAGGCAGCACTCAGAACCAGAAGAGGTTCAGAGAGCTCCACTCTGCTTGTGAGCCAGGAGGTTTTGGAGGCCGAACATGGAAGCAAAATAGAAAACTTATTTGGCTACAGCTAGACATTTGCCTTATTTGGGTATGATCCTGTGAAAAGTTCTTTAGTTTAGTTGGTGGTTTCTGATTGGTTAAATAAGTTTCATTTTACTGTTTATATTGACTTGTGGATTTTGGTTTGCCTGGGAGCTCTGGTTACAGGGACAACCTCAGGCTAATGGCCTCCTTCTTATTTGTTTTAATGATGTATATTACACATTACAAAGGGTTCCTTGGTTAAATAAAATTTGGCAATGCTGAGTTAAACAGTTAATGAGGTTTTCTTTCTTAATGATAAAGCATTCTAGAATTCTATTTAATGTGAGTTTTGAATCTTTTTTTTTTTTTTAGGTACTTGTGATTAAACCCAGGAGCACTTTACCCTCAAACTACATTCCCAGTCTTTTTTTCTGTTTTATTTTCAAACAGAGTCTTCCTAAGTTGCCTAGGCTGGCCTTGAACTTATGATCTTCCTGTCTCAGCCTCCCAAGTTGCTGGGATTACAGGCATGCATCGCTATGCCTGGCTATGTTTTGAAATTTGCAGAGGTGCATACCTGTAATCCCAGCAACTCAGGAGGCTGAGACGGGAAGATCTCAATTTTGAAGCCAGCTGCAGAAACTTAGGGAGATGCCATCTCAAAATAAAAAATAAACAGGGCTGGGGCTGGGGATGTAGCTCAGTAGTAAAGGACTCTTACGTTCAATTTACAGAACAAAACAAATAAAAAACTAAACATGTATAAACTTAGTCCCCAAGTTTAATTGACTATAGTTCTCTTGTTTCATAAAATATTTCATGAAACTGATAACATATTACCAATTTTTTTTCCTACCAACATCATTTTATTTTGTTTGTCTTGGGAAATGCATAGCACTAAAACTTGAATTTTTATTTTAATGTCTGTTAAATTCACAATACAAATTTATGACTTTTAAGATTTTCTTTCCACCAATTCCAAGTTGGGATTTCTCCCTTAGATGTTTAAAGAACATTTATTAGAACATTTATTTATACCCATGGTAGAATATGATGTTTGGCCAGTAAATAAAGTTTCATAAGTCTGCCCTACGCACATCATGAGACATGAATATTACCAAATTTTGAAGACCATTTTCATAGTGATTTAAAGCATGGACTTTGGTATCAAAAACTGTTTAAATCCTGACGTTGAGCCATATTAGCCATATCAGTATGACCTTGAATAGAGTATTTAACTATAGTTTGTTTCCTGATCTAGTAAATGCATACATAATACTTAACCTAAAAAGTTATAGTGAAGATTTCATGAGATTATGTGTATAAAGCTCTGTTGTCCCCATCATTGTCATTATCCCTGACATCCTCATCAAACATCAGTTAATGTATAAAATACCTGGACCAGCATCTGGAGCATGAGAATTAATTTAGTCCAGATCTGAGTTTGGCAGTTGTCCATAGTATCCTACAATAGTAGTGCATGGTTTTTGTTACACTTTTTCCACTTTCCTACTGCTCTCAGGTTTGTGGCTTTCTATACAGGTGTAGATCTTAACATGGTCTGCTATTGGCTATGTCTACTAGGTTTAAATCCAATCTTTAGCACCTACTAGTTATGGGACTAGTTGAGCAAGTTTTTGAACTGTAAGGAAACTGTCAGCCCCAACACATTCTCCCAGGCATTTGTGGCTTTCGTATTCAGTGTCTCAACCTACACCCCATTTTGCTCAGATGAGTTCAAGATGTCTACCCAAGCTGAAGCAATGTTGATATTAAGCTGTTGTTTCTGACTATAAATAGTCAAAATGTATTTTATATGTTCTGGTTAAAACCTGAGATGGGGGTTACTGATATTACATACTAGATAGCAAAGCACATAAAGTACGGAAATTCCCTTTCCTCAAGTAATTAAATTGATGTTGGTTGGTTCATCTTTGTGGACACATATTTTACAATTGGATTCTTTTAAAATTATTTTTGATTGACAGATAATAATTGCACATATTTATAAGGTAGGGTGTAATGTTTCAATACTATCTATATATTGTATGAACAGTCAGGTTATTTGGGTTATCATCTCAAACATTTATCATTTCTTTGAGCTACATTTTCACTGAGCTACATTCCCTAGCCCTTTTTATTTTTATTTTGAGACAGGGTCTTGCTAGCTGGTTAGGGTTTTACTAAGTTGCTGAGGCTGGCCTTGAACTTGCAATCCTTCTGCCTCAGCCTCCCACATTGTCATTGTGATTACAGATGTGTGCCACCACATCTGGCTCAGATGAATGTTAACTTACCCCATTTTGCATTGAATTCTATTAGTTCTGTAGTTATGATTGAAACATTTAAATAAACATTCTATAATTTGATGAAGGTCAGAGGGGCAGATTTTTACAGAATATTCCATGTGCCAGATTTGGGTCTTAGTAGCCACAGATGCTGCTATGGACCAAAGGTTAAAAGCTTAATAACTGTTCTTTGCATAGCCAATTAATATTGTGTAATTCTGAATTATTCAATTAAGAGAAGCTATGTCTGGGATGAAAAGATAAACATTGTTTTTGGTTATGTCTGTAGAAGGACACCATTTGGTAGTGATTTTTAATTATTCTAAAAAATTAACATCTGTTTCCTGTCTCTGTAATAGCTTCCCCCCCCCAAATCATAGACTTTTTAGCTGCTTTTAAAACAGTTGGAGTTTTAGGCCAGTGTGGTAGCATACCCCTGTAATTCCAGCTACCTGGGAGGCTAGAGGCAGGAGGATCACAAGTTCACAACCAGCCTGGCCGACTTAGTGAGACCCTGTCTCAAATTTTAAAAGGCTGAGGATGTAGCTCACTGCTTACTTAGCACAGATAAGGCCCTGGGTTCAATCCCTAGAACTGGGTGGGGGGACATTGGAATTTTGAGTTGTTTTGAGTTAGGGTATTGCTCAGTGGTGGAACATTTGTCTAGCATGCACTAGACACGGGTTCTATCCTCAACACTGAACAAAATTTTTAAAAAGTTGGACTTTCATTTGGGAGTAGTCTATGGTTATATCTTTTTTGGTACCAAGTATTGAACCCAGAGGTGCTTAACCCTGGGCCACATTCCCCCCCCCCTCCTTTTTTAAAATTTTATTTTATTCAGAGACAGGGTCTCGCTACATTGCTTAGGGCCTTGCTAAATTGCTGAGGCTAGCTTTGAACTTGTGATCCTCCTGCCTCAGCCTCCAAAGCTGCTGGGATTACAGGATTCTGCCACCACCCAGCCCAAGGTTACATCTTTATACCACCTCCAATCATCTCTTTCTCTTTTTTCTTTTTTCCATTTTCAGGCTTCAGAGAGTACGGAGCAATCATTGGTAGCATTTTAAACTCTATACACTTGTGATTCTTAAAGTGGCTGCAATAAAGATTGGTTCTTGTGGTTTTATGTGTATGTGGAGATACAGTGTTACTTTTAGATCTTTTAAATGTATGAAGTCATACTCTGTTACAGCTCTTCCTCTTTCTGCTAGGGAAGGAAGTGATGCCTTTTTCCTTTTCTAAAGTGCAAGTATATTTTTAGCAGACATTTATCAATCACTCAAAATGTGCCAGACACTGCAGAGGCCTTGAGGTTTTTGCACTATGAAAATTCTAGAAGTAGACAATCTGGACAATACTGACGAGTGCTTCCAGCTGTGGTGTGTTGTGAGAGCTGTGGGAGCCAGATAGAGAAAGCTCCCATATGTCTGAGGAACTCAGGCTGAGGAGGTGCTGGCTGATCTGAGTCTGAAGGGATGAGAAGCAGCACTGATCAATCAGACAGAAAGGGTATCCAGGGAGAGAGAACAGGAGGGGCCAAAGTCTGAAGTGGGAGAGCATGCCACATACAAGAAGTTACTTCCACTAATTTTCTGGCAGAAATTTTTTTTTTTTTTTTTTTACATAACTGAACCATGGGTGGGACTAGCCTGTCTTGTGTTGTTAAGATCTTGTATAACTTGTTCCAGCTGCTCACATACTAAAATTGTAACAATACAGAGAAGACAAGCATGACTCCTGTGCATGGATGACATGCCATTTTTTTTTTTTTTTTTTTTGCATTACAGGGGATTGAACCCAGGGGTGCTCTACCACTGAGCAATAGCCCCAGCCCCTTTTATTTTTCATTTTGTATTTTGAAGCATGGTTTTATTAAGTTGCCAAGGCGGACCTTGAACCTCCTGCCTCAGTCTCCCAAGTGGCTGGGATTATAAGTACGTGATACTTAGCTGGTAAGCATTCTACATTTTTAAAAATTATATCCTTCATTGTGGTCTCTTTCAATAAGTTAGTAATAGGATTATGAGAGCATACAATCATTGCATGAATTTTCAAGAATAAGTACCACTTGGTGAAATAAGCTTAAACTACTTATGAAAAATATTCTCTATTACAGGGCCAAAGGTGTGGCTCTGTGGTAGAGTGTTTCCTAGGTATATCCCCAGCACTGGATGGGGGTAGGGGGGAGTCTGTGTTATAAACCTATAGAGTAGCATTTAAATTTTGGTGACTAATATAATTAGATTGAAAATGTGGTTTTCTAATGTTATTTGCTTCAGTAGCTTTTTGTCTTCAACAAGTCAGTCCTTCTGGTTGCATCTCTAGTGTATTGCTTAAAAAAGCCTTCCTTTGTTTAAAGTTGGAAAGAAACACTAAGTTGTTGGCAGCAATGGTGCCTCATTTGAAACAAAAGCTTCTTGCCTATTCACCAGAGGGTGGGTCTGTAGTTTAGAGAACATGATCTCTTGGGTTAACTACCAAGTCTAGTTTCCCTTACTATGTTTGTGTTTCTCATTCCACTCTGTTCTTTCTTGTCTGTTTTTTTCATCTTGGCATTGGTAATTGTCTTGTTTAATTACTTCTACATAATTTGTTCCCACTGCCTGGCTGGTAGCTCTGGAAGGGAAGGAGTACGTATGCCTGTGGGTTTCCCTACTGTGTTGGTCAGCTTTTCCTTTCTGTACCAAAATACTTGACAGAAACAACTTAGAGGAAGAAAGTTTACTTTTGCTCATGGTTTCAGAGTTTCAGTCCATGGTGGGTTGACTCCACTGCTCTGGTCCCAAGATGAGGCCGAACATCATGGTAGGAAGGCTTAGTGCAGGGAAGCTGCCTCACTTATGGTGCCCAGAAAGCAGAGAGTGGGAGGGGAAGAGGACACAGGGAAGATGCACTCTTCTAGAGCACACCCCAAGTGACCTACCTCCTCCAGCCACACCTATCTGCCTACATTACCACCTAGTTGGTCCATTAAAACTAAGGTGGACTGACTGGGTTATAGCTTTCACAGTAGAGAGGGTACTTGTGATGACATCTCAAAGGAAGTTGTTTCTCTACATCTCCTTTCTCAAATAAGGACCCATCAGTAAAATCAATTAGCAAAATTGCTTGGTTTTGCCCCAGACTCCTGTTTTCTTTCCACAAAGAGCCCAAGTAGGAAAGCAGTACAAGGTAAATTGCCTGCTGCTTCATAAGGCATGAACTTAGAAGCAACAGTGAAAAGAAACATAATAGTGTCAACCTACTTTATAAACAAACAGAGATATGAAAAATTGTGGTATATAAGTGTAATAAGAATTGCAATGCATTTTGCTGTCATGTATTTAAAAAATTAAAATCAAATAAAAAAAAGAAAAGAAACATAATAGCAATGCTGGATACTCGTTCATTCAATGATTCTAGGGAACATTAATTGTGTACTAGGTAGTATACTAGATTTAAGGCAACAAGGAGGAGGCAAGAGACCTGGAAACTGCTAATGATAATGCAGCACATTCCAAAAGTTTGAACCAAGTACTGGAGAGCAGAAAGGCAGGAGTGACCATCCAAGCAGTGTATTGGACAGGGCGATACAGAGGAGGGACCCTTGAAGTGGACACTGCAGGATTAATTGGAGTTTGCTGATGAGAGGAAGCAAGAGAAATTCTAGTAACAGATGGAACCCTATAGTTAAACCCTTTGCCTCTTTGAGGAAAGTGTGTATTTCATGGGCAAGACGGACAAATTGTACAGGCTAGCAGGTTCAGGGAAGCAGGTTATAGCAGTATTAAGGTGAAGGGTGTGTTTGGACAGTGGGTGGGTGTCAGACTGCTTAACTTCTATAATCCTTGGATGTCACAGCTGCTTTAGAATTTTCCAAAATGTCATTGGCATGATTATTAACCTCTTAGAATAAGGGGGGAAAATCAGTTTTATTATACTAAAGGAATTATGCTCCTGTGGGGAAAATTCTAGGTAGAGTGGAAGGGTGGGTATTTTAGCAGGTACTACCAAATTCCAGGGGAGCCAGGTTCATTTGCCCTTTCCCACGTCTGGGTCCCCCAGCTGCAGAACCTCACCTACAGATCTCCACCAGGATACTTTGCTCCATGCTTGTTCCTGTTAATTCCTTGGAGCCGCTGAGAAAGATGCATAGGATAGTTTTATGTGTCTGTGTCCTAATACCTACTATTGCATAGAAGTTGTATAAATGCACACATCTTTATCCTATATGATCCAGCTGAAATCAAAGCAAACTTCCACTCTTCTCCTGTCCCCACTCTTTCAACACTGTCTTCCTAGGAAAGGGGACTGGGTAGTTGTGCTGAAGACCAGAAGGAAGTGGATCCCTCAGAGAAAAAGTCTCACCTGGGGCTCTGAGCTGGTTTGGAACCCTCAGGAGCCCACAGGACTTAGGCTTCTTTGTCATTTGTAAGACAAGGAGACTGGACAAGGCGAGGCCTTCCCAAACCAATGTCAGAATTTGTTGAATAATAACAAATTCATAGGCTATGCCAGTTTCATCAATAACAGTTTACTGAATGAATACTTGGGGTCACCTGGTAGTCATAAGCCAGGCAATGATAGGTTCTTTTATTCCAATTTAATTTCTAATATCTGTAACTCTCAAGTCACATAATCACACTTTATACAAATATAAATATATATAAAATATGCTAAGAAAGGTTAAAGCTGCTTCAGGGTTATAGGATGATGTGCCAATGGCACAGACACAGGGAGAAATGAATGCAGAGTCAGAGTCACTGTGGGTGGTCAGATAAGGATTTAAAGGCACCAGTTCCACAGAGTTGTCAAAGCAGAGGGTCCAGATGGATGGGAATTTCAGCTTGAATGTCAACTCAAGGTGTCAGCTGGGGTAGGCCATGTGTGGTCATCACAGGCAGGAGAAGCTGCACTTTGCTCAAGCCCTCTGGGGACATAAAATCAAGGTTCATTGCTGTGGCATTTTTCCTGGGCAAGTTTTCTGATAAGTGACCTGGTGACAGAGTCAGTGTGCTACTGTGTTCAGTCTTAGGGGCTCTTCCTTTTATGGGTCTTGAGTGAGGCATCCTCATCTGGTGAGGTTGATAAGCTCCCATGTCTGGTATTCCTGATAGGATTTGGGATGTTCACATGTCCAGGCACTCCTTGATCTAGTTTGATTGGTTGGCCCATAGACGCTATTTATCAGTGTGTGCCTTATGGTGGTGCCGGGCAGATGGTGGTGTTTGCTTATACAAACAGAGTATGCAGTCATTCTACTTTCCACCTGTATACTCAAAATGGAGTTTAATGGCAAATAAACTATTGCTTTACAGAATGGAGTAACTGAGGTTTACGCACATCCTAAAAACTGTTTTCTATGTAGAGTAATTCAGAGCAGGGCATGGGCTGCTGTCTGTGCCAACCCTTCCCTTTTTTTTTTTTTTTTTTTTAAATTTTGAGACAGGGTCTCACTAAGTTGTTGAGACTGACTTTGAACTTGTGATCCTCCCACCTCAGCCTCCCAAACTGCTGAGATTATAGGCATGTATCACTGCTCCCTGTCCAAGCCAGTTTTAAGGGTAATTAGTAGGTGTGAAAAGATTAAGCACAGTTAAATAAATATCTCTTTTACTACTGAGACTTGTCAGTGTCTTTAAAATGGTGGGATGGCACATACCTGTAATTCCAGCAATTTGGAAGGCTGAGGCAGGGGATTGCAGTCAATCTTGGAAATTATAGTGAGACCCTGTCTTAAGATAAAAGAAAGAAAGAAGGAAAGACAGAAAATGGCTGGATATGTAACTCAGTGGTAGAGTGCCCCTGGGTTCAACCCAGTACTGGAGGAAAAAAGTGATATACATTGTGAATCTGAAAAGAATGATGTGCAGTTTTTTCCAAAGATGAGTTGCCCTCAGGATCACAGAGCCTTTCACCCTTTGTTCTCAGCCAGAATCTACAGTTCTAGAAACTTCAGTTTGGGAAAGACCTCTCTGTATGTTTCCTTCATACCACAAACATTTTAATATTTTAACTATATTAAAGAAAAAAAACAGCAAAAGCCTAGAAAACCATAGATATGTTCTCAGTCCGCTTTCCATCATTAGAGTACCACAGATGAGGTAATTCATAAAAAAAAAAAATTATTCCACACAGTTCTGGAGACTGGGAAGCCCAAGAGCATGACACTGGCATCTGGCAAGGGCCTTCTTGCTGTGTAATCATGTGGCAAGACAGGAAAAATGGATGAAATTCTTTTATCAGGAGCTCCCTCCTGAGACAACAACCAAAATCCATTCCTGAGGGCATTGCCCACATGACCTCATTACCTCTTACAGATCCTGCCTCTTAATGCTGTTACAATGGCAATTTTCTCTTGTATTCCACATTTTTAATTGGTATATTATACTTGCACATAATGATGGGATCTGTTGTCACATATCTGTGCATGCACACAATACAACAATATAAATTGACTAATATCATTCTTCAGTATTTCTCCTTTCTCTCCCCACTCCCTAGCTCTGGGCTCTTTACTCTATTGGTCTCCCTTCAGTCTTCATGAGATGACTGCTCCCTTTCTTTTCCTTTTTCTCTCTAGCTTCCACATATGAGAAAAAAACATATGACCCTTGACCTTCTGAGTTTGTCTTATTTCACTTAACATAATGTTCTCAAATTCCATCCATTTTTTTCTGCAAATTCCAATTTTATTTTTCTTCATGACTGAATAAAATTTCATCATGTACACATATCACATTTTCTTTATCCTTTTATTTGTTGATGGACACGTAGGCTGCTTCCATAATGATTTGGCTATTGTGAATTGTAACACTATAAACATCAGTATGCACATATTACTGTGATGACTTTCATTCTTTAGGATAAATACTGAGGAGCTGGATCCTATGGTGGTTCCATTCCTAGGCTTTTGAGGAACCTCTACAATGGCAGTTTTCAACATGACTCTTGGAGGGGACTTCCAAACCATAACAGATGTCAAAGAGAGTTCAGAGATCCAACTAAGATATAAAAACTCTCTAAAAATATTACAGGAAATGAAGATTTGGAATGATAGTGTCATTGATACTGTCAATGATACTGTTGGACAGGGATGCCTTTGTTCTGGGAGATGGATGGAATAGGAGGGAAGAATTAAAACAACAAAAATAAGTATACAGTTAATCAATTTTGCCATGAAAGGGAAGAAAAGAAAAATTAGGATTGCAGAAACTTTCTTAGATGGAGACTTTTTAAATAGAGATGTAACAAAAGACCTGAAACTAGGAATCTGCCTACTGGGTTCCAGCTCCAATATGGCAATTACTGGGTGATTTGGGGCTTGTCACACATATATCTAGGCCTCAATTTTCTGTTTTCCATGAGTCTATTTTTATGGTTCTTTTTGCTTTTAAAATTATACTGCTCAGGGGTAGAGCACTGGTCTAGTATGTGTGAGGCCCTGGGTTTGATTCTCAGCACCACATATAAATAAATAAAATAAAGTTCTATTGACAACTAAAAAAAAATTAAAAGAAAAAAATTTTAAAAAATTATACTATGTCTTTTGCATCCACTTAAAATTAGTAAGAATTGAAGCCAAAGGAAATATGTATAAGGAAATGAGGTTTAAGACTCAGATTAGAGAGAATGAGGTAAAGAAAGGCCTTTTATGAATCCAAAGATAAATATTGATGGTACTCTGCTAAACTGTGATTTCCAGCTATGCTGTATCTCTGCAGAATTGCAAGTAGACTGTGGCATTCATTTAGTTATCTTTCTTATCATAGTGACTTCATTTCCCAACTAAAACCCTCTGGGCGTCTGCGCAAGATTGAGTTGTCGTTAGCTCTTCCAGGAAATTGATTTACTTGTTTAACTTTTATCTAGATTTGGCAAGAGAGGGGGTGTTACTACAGTGTCTGGATAAATGTAATTTTGTACTTTTTTGTGTTTGCTTGCTTGCAGTTTTGTGACATTTTCTAGATTTGATTTTCTTTTTTTCTTTTTTTTATTGGTTGTTCACAATATTACAAAGCTCTTGACATATCATATTTCATACATTAGATTCAAGTGGGTTATGAACTCCCAATTTTTACCCCAAATGCAGATTGCAGAATCACGCCGGTTACACATCCACATTTTTACATAATGCCATATTAGTGACTGCTGTATTCTGCTACCTTTCCTATCCTCTACTATCCCCCCTCCCCTCCCCTCCCATCTTCTCTCTCTACCCCATCTACTGTAATTCATTTCTCTCCTTGTTATTTTCCCATTCCCCTCACAACCTCTTATATGTAATTTTGTATAGCAATGAGGGTCTCCCTTCATTTCCATGCAATTTCCCTTTTCTCTCCCTTTCCCTCCCATCTCATGTCACTGTTTAATGTTAATCTTTTCTTCCTGTTCTTCCTCCCTGCTCTGTTCTTAGTTGCTCTCATTATATCAAAGAAGACATTTGGCATTTGTTTTTTAGGGATTGGCTAGCTTCACTAAGTATAATCTGCTCTAGTGCCATCCATTTCCCTGCAAATTCTATGATTTTGACATTTTTTAGTGCTGCGTAGTACTCCATTGTGTATAGATGCCACATTTTTTTTATCCATTCATCTATTGAAGGGCATCTGGGTTGGTTCCACAGTCTAGCAATTGTGAATTGTGCTGCTATGAACAACGATGTGGCAGTATCCCTGTAGTATGCTCTTTTAAGGTCTTCAGGGAATAGTCCGAGAAGGGCAATAGCTGGGTCACATGGTGGTTCCTTTCTTCTTGGGTATTTGCTAGGGTTTTAGTATCACTTGATTATAAGACACAGTAATGCATGTGAATAGTTTCGGATAGCATCAATGTATTTCTTTTTAAAGTATTAAGTCTATGTTTCTAACTGTGATTTTGGACATTTATTCATTCCACAAGTGTTTGTTGAACACATACTGTATGCCAGGTACTCTGCTAAGTGTTAAGGTGAAGCATCGAATGAATATGTTATTATTTCCCTGTAAGGATAGGTACCCAACTTCAAAGAACTGTTGCTTATGCAAATGTTTGTTGCCTCGTTCATGTATACTTAGTGATTCTACTTCATTTTAAGTTATAAGAGAATGATAAAGTGATAACTTTCAGAAAAGCTTTTTGAAATATACTTAGTCATCTTATTTCTCAATATGTGGTATATAAGGAGAAAAATATTTGATTCTAGTAAGTGTTAGTAGCACTGTGGTAACGATTCTATGCTTGTGTTTCTTTTAGATCACGGGTCGAGCAGAATTCAAAACCCACACTCAGGGATGGGGCTGTAGCTCAGTGAGTGCTTGCCTGGTATGCGTGAGGTTCGATCCTCAGCATCGCATTTAAAAAAAATGATAAAAATAAGGTATTGTGTGCATCTACAACTTAAAAAAATACATTTTTTTCATAGATAAGAAAAGAGCAACCTGCCAATTGAAAAAAAAGAAACTCCCCCCCCCAAAAAATCCAAGAGTCTTCCCATTAGATGTGTTTGTCCTGAATATCCTTAACTGCTGTATGCCAGGCTTTTCTTAGACAGCAAAATTTGATTATGTACCATTTTATATTTAATCTGTCACATTTACACAGCAAAATAATGACAGCATATGTGATGGAAACACACCTTGGATTGGGTCTGCAAGTACACATTTTCCCCTAATATATTACTTTATTTCTTTCTTTTGAAGTACTAAGGGTTGATCCCAGGGGTACTATACCACTAAACTACATCCCCAGCCCTTTTTATATTTTTATTTTGAGACAGCATCTCTCTGAGTTGCCTAGGCTAGCCTTGAACTTGTGATCCTCCTTCCTTAGCCTCTCAAGTAGCTGGGATTACAACCAAACATATTTTCAATGGAAAGTTCTGATAATTTTCACATACTCTAAAAGCTATAAAGCAAACAAACAAACAAAAACTTCTTAAGGATCAAACTCTATAACACCAGATACACATATTTTAGAAAATTTGCCTCTTTCTATTTATCTTCTAGAACATGAATACCTTTAAAATGCTAGGTGTAATGATTTAATACTTAAACATTTTGGGTGGTTTTTTTTTTCCTTCTTTATAAGTAGTCACTACTATAAGCCACCTAAGCATTAGATTGTAAGACATGGGTAGGGGCATTGAAGAATTTACACAGCATGTTCACTAAAGCATATTGCTTGCCTAAACTCAAGTGTTCAGAACATTCTTTGGAACATGAACTTGAAGTTTTGGCCTTGTTGATTAGAGGCTGTGATCTCCATCGCAGACCTCCCTGTTCCCTCACTCTCTTCTGAAGCATCAAGCTGATCTCTGAGTTACGCA